>NC_000076.6:120526749-120801749 GCF_000001635.26 Mus musculus | reverse complement strand
CCGGCCGTGGCATTTGATGTTGCTCAGGTCCCTTGATGCCGAGAGTCTTCAAGCTGGTGTGAGTTGCATCTTTTAAAACACCGACCTTGAATTAAAGAAACAAGAGGCAGTGGTTGGCAAGGGAAAATAAAGTCTCCGTCTCCAGCCCTTTTGTTGAAACGGTTTGTTTTAGCTCAGTCGTTTTATTGAACTTGGAAAAGCAGTATTATTAATAGCTGCCTCCTCTGAGGGAGATAGGGAAGCTGGCCACTGTCAATTCTTGCCTAGGAGTTAGAGACAGCTCACGACTGCGGGTGAAGTCCATACCAATTAGAGATCCTGTGTGTTTGGAACCATTTAAAAATGCCGTACAGGGCTCAGAGGAATTAGTGTGAAACCTGGTGCAGTGCGGCTCCATTATTAATCTCTACAGAGAATAGATACCAGATGTTTACACGGCCCAGAGGACACCTCAGTGTTCTCGACAGCCTGTGGTGCTGGTGTCCTGAAATAGACTCAAATGTTTGCAGTGATTATGGGGGGGGGGGGGGGCAGGGAGGGGGATGAAGGCACCTTATTTTACATCTAAATTTATTAATGAATGTGTTTGGGGAAAAAAGTCATTCTTTTGATAGAAAAAAATAATTCATGTTTAATTGTCATTTATTAAATGTTGCCTAAGAAAATAGAATTCATTTGTCTATTTTTCCCCTACTTCTTCGATTGGTTCAGTCGCAGATGCATTCAGACGTTCTGTTCCCGTCCTTCCTCTCCCCTCCCTTATGTGTCTTCCTCTCCTTCCCCCTCTTCCTTTCCTTCCCTTCTTCTCTTTCTTGTTTAGAAGAATAATCTCTCTTTCCTCCGGTTGGGAGTTTGGGAAACCCAGCCCTGGCTCAGGCACCGGCTCAGTTCTTGATGGGGACCTTCCTCTGTAGACTCTGATGGCGCATACACATACCGAAGGTTCATGCTTGTCTCTTAAGCGCTGGGGAGGTGGGAACAGGAGATCTCTTGGGCCTGCTGGCCAGCAAGCCCAGTCTAATACTGGGTGAACCTGAAGCCAGTCCCCGGCTTCCAAAATAAGGTGGACGGCACCTCAAGAGCAACACCCCAAACTGACTTCCGGCCTACGCAAGCACGCACACACGCATGCACACACGCACGTATTTTTCATGAGGGCAAAATGTAATAGAATTCACCACAGTAACATTGTTTGGTGTGTAGCTGAGGGCATGAAATAAATTAATGGCGGAGTGAAACCACCACCCAGTTCTATAACTTTTCACCTTAAAAAGTGGAAACTTCAAATCATCAAAAAATAATAATTCCTTCCCACTTCCCTGGGATCCTGGGAAACACCATCATACTTTCTTTCTCCGTAATTTTTACTGCCGTTAAGTGGGGATTTATTGCTTTTCATTAGGTTTAATTTTGCTGTTAGCAGAATATATTTTCTTTATTGTTTGATTCATTCAAGAAATATCTCTATAGGCTAGGTATTTAAAAATATATTAGTAAATAAAGCAGCCATGGTCTCTCGGTGCTTAGAGCACTGTTAATTTTGAATTAATAAATATATAAATATTTAATAAGTAAATGCTAACCATGAGACATCGTTTGAAGTAAAAGTCCTGGTTTCTCTGAACAGGTTCAGTGTGGACACAGACCTCCAGTTACATCTCTGGAGTCATTTCTTGAGCCATATTTATTTTTTCCTACGCTGCATCAAGAGCAAATCACATTTTAATGATCCTTTATAACATCTGGTCCATCAAGATTTGTTTGGTAAACCACAATATACTAGGAATGACACAAAACACAAAATAAAGTACAAAATTGAAGTTCTCTGTAAGCCTTTTGGAGTATCACTTCTGATTAGAGTCTCGAGGAGCACTTGAGTAGTGCTTTTTTAATTAGCATTTCTAATATTTTCACATCTCACATTCATTTTTATTTAGAAATTTTAGGAAAAGTAACATTGTTACTTTAAAGATGCTTTAGGAAACCGAGAGCTGTGGGATGAGTGGGAGGGGCCAGAATCCAGATAACACAGAGATCACGTGCCCACTGTGTCACCTGCCTCGACTTCCTTCCTGCTGCCCTCTGCCGGAAGGAAGAGGATTTGTTTCCTCTCCCTGCATTTACATCTTCCCTGTAGATGCTGTGGCTGCCCTGGGCCCTTTAACCTTAGCAGTTTCCTTTTTGAACTCTGAGCTGGTTCTATCTCCGTCTTTCTAACTCTTGAAGCACTCTTTATTTTCTTCCGCTAACTCACTCTTATGCCACATTTAAGTACCTGTCTGGCCTGCCTCTCCTGTATGTTCACCTCCTTTGTGTCCTCACCCTGAGCGAGCGTGCCTTTATGTTTGGATGACTTTCAAATCTGTCTCTCTGACTTAGTCTTTACTTCCAAGGCCACTGACCACTCTACCTTCCTTAAGAAACCGATTTTAAGCTTTGCACTGAAAGTGTGTGTCAGCCGTGATCCAGCCCGGACTCCAGGCTGTTTTTGCTCCTTCATCTTGCCAAATATATCACTGTCACCAAAATCAAGGAACTCATTTAGAACCATGGTTCTCAACCTGTGGGTCAGGACCCCTTTGACGAACTTCTGTTGCCAAAAAATACTTACATTGCGCTTCACATCGGTAGCAAACTTACCAACAGGGATAATTTCATGTTTTGAGGTCACCATATCATGAGGAACTGTATTAAAAGGTCGCAGCATTCAGGTTGAGAAACAAGGAGACCATC
This sequence comes from Mus musculus, assembly GCF_000001635.26. Lineage (NCBI taxonomy): Eukaryota > Metazoa > Chordata > Mammalia > Rodentia > Muridae > Mus > Mus musculus. Next base: position 120,799,016 of record NC_000076.6, on the reverse strand, counting down.
ATGGGTTCTATTTCAGTGTAGAACCTTCCAACACTCCTAACTTCACAATCTCTCTTATGGTTTGTTTGTTTGTTTGACTTTGCAATCTGCTTCTAGAACCATCTTTTAAAAAGACAAACATGATCTTGTTAGTAGTGTATAAAGCCCATAAGCAGACCCTACATTTTCATATCCCACAGACCCTAGAATACAGAGTTTAAAAGGCAGTCAGACTGGGGTTGGAGAGATGGCTCAGCAGTTAAGGGCACTTGCCACCCTTGCAGGGGACCTGGGTTCGGTTCTCAGCACCCACACTCACAGCTCACAGCTGTCTAACTCCAGCTCCAGGGGGTCTGGATCTGATGCCCTCTTCTGGCACGTATTCCTACAAAAATAAAATCAAATATTTTTAAGGGTATATTCTAGCTACCTTTTTATTTTTCAGGTGCCACCTGACAAGACTAGATACACTGCGTAGGAATGTGTGCCCAAAGCCGCAGCTCTGCTTTCCCGGGGGTTACTGTTGATCCTTTGTCATTTGCTTCCGGAGAGATATCTTGTTTATAGAGAGAAAATCCTGTGGTCCTCACATGGGAGTGGGGGGCTTCTTGTTCTTATATTTGCAATGTAAATTTGCAATGTAAAGCACAACAAGCTTTAAAACAATGTTAGAAACATAAACTTGTAAAGTTGTGTGAGAGATGTCTTTCCCAGAATCCCAGAATGTCTGATTCTGATTCTAAATTCTGACTCTAAACTGCTGATTCTGAGCTGGCAACACAAGTGCCTTCAGAGTGCTTGAATACTTAGCCCACAGTCAGTTCTCAGCCACAGAGCTGTACCTCAGCCAATTAAAGCTGCTTAGCACAATCCTGACTTTCATTTATTTTGCTCATTTAGTTTTACATTGCTGAGAATCTAACCCAGAGCCTCCTCACACACACCAGGCAAACAGTTTTCCATCAAACTACAAAGCTCAGGGCTAACTTTAGTATTTGTTTATCAATAAGATCCTTCCTGTTAGTAGCAAAAAAAAAAAAAAAAAAAAAAAAAAAAAAAAAATTGAAACCTTAAATCTGCCGCTTCTTAACAGAAAATATGACGTGGTGGCTGAAATCTGCAATCTTATTTTCTTGCATAAGATATATAGAATAAGATGCACTGTCATTTCTTTCCCGCTGCAAAAGACTCCTAAAATTAGGGTAAAAAAGAAGTGAGCAAGAGGGGTAGTAGCCATTATAGAGCCCTGGAGTTGAGCACACAGGGAAGTCTGAGCAATGTTTCTAAGAATGAAAATGTATATAATGGATATTCCTGCTTTTCAAACACTACATCCCAGACTATGTGCAACAGTTGATGCCCAGCAGAGTAACAAAAAAGCTCAGAGTTCAGGACTGGCAAGAGCAAATTGACAGGGCGGGGGAGGGTGGAAGCCTAAAGGTATGGCAGACCGGTTTTATGTCTTCCTCACTTTCATATTTGAAAGGACAGATCATCAATTCTCTACATGAGAACGGTCCTGGAATACTGTTCTCTTAAGATATTATTAAGCTGGCTGTCAGTGAATTGGGGCTGCTGTTGAGGTTCTGGTCCTGTGATATCAACTATTTCCCTTTTAGGTATTTAAGAAACCTCAGAATAAACCCTTGTCTGTCAGCAGCCTTTCTATTCAGAGATAAGAGCCACTGAAGAAATAAACCCACAATTACGCCTACTAACAGAAGCACCTATGTCGAGCAGGTGGGACAATTTATCCAGCCTCTATTCTTAAATAGACACCATGATCAAGGCTCTCCAGAGATGTGAGAAGAGAACCAGGAGCTGAAATTAATAAGACCAGAATGTCAGTTGCCCCGGAAAAACATATTTTAGAAAATTGCAGAAAATTTAAGTTGAACCAACCCTCCCATTGGTATTCTCGGAGGTATTTGAAAGGTTTTATATTTGTGAACTTAGATAATACTATTACAAACACCAAAGACCAAGAATATCAAGAAAAAATGAATCATTGAAAGACAGTCAAGATGTGACGTCACTTCTGTAGACATTCAGTGGTTAAAGTGGTGCGTGTGTGTTGCCTGTGGATCCGGATGTTCATGGAGGAAGCAGTGTGGGCAGGGTCTGTAGAACAACTGCCTTCATGCCATCCAAAGGCCTGGATGTAGAGAGCTGGTGTCAGACCTGGCTGGAATCATAACACTTCTTTGTTAACAAAGTGGGGAAGCTATCTGAAGCAGAAAAAAAATGTAAACTGAGCTACCTGTCAAATCTGAGTAGATAAAATATTGCATCTCCTCTATATTTTATCCTTGAAATGTTTTAATTAAAAATATAAAAATAAAAATGTTGAATGGTTAAAAAAAAAAATCTCTTATATCACTGATGACCCAACTCCCCTCCCCAGGGGACAAAAACCATACTTCTTAACTATAAAAACCTGGAAATGGGGGGGCTTCATAAAGATAGAGTATGGAGTCTCAGTCTTTCACGAAAGGAATTGATTTAAAACATCTAAGATAGCGTGATCTAGTGGCTGAAGCCTTCCGTACCGTGGACATTGTGGTGAGAATGTTTCTTGTGTCTGTTCTATCCATAAAACCATGTTCTCTAGTGGCTAAAGTCTTTTGCATTGTGGAAACCATGGGGGAACGTTCTGTGTGTCTCTGCTGCCCACAGCACAGCGGTTCCCTGTGGATTTGAGAGCAGTCTGACGGTTGAGGACTTGGCAGGTGGCTATCTTCAAATGGCTAGTAACGACTGTATTAAACAGCACAGGTTTAAAGCGAGCAAATCAAGAGATGACCGAAATAAACACTTTTAAAAAGGGAATTAAACAGGAAAACGATAAATCATGGTTGCCTGTAGGCAGGTAGGGGATTGAAGGGAAACTTTTCCTGATGAGCCATCTGCACGGTGTGATTTTCTGCTACGAGGATCTATTTGGTTGATTACTAAAACTTATGGAAGACTAGATTGTAACCAAATGGGGTCTTTGAAGGAGAGTTGAGAGTCATCCTTTTTTTAAAAACGAGATAAAAGTTACACTGGAAATGTCAAGGATTAGGGATCTAAGCCTCAAACAACTGTTGTGGGCAGGAGGCCTTCCTGCGAGTGTTATTTGTCTTGGTATAGCTAAGCAGGCAAACGGTGGTTAGGGAGATGAACAGGTTCAGGCTTTCAAGAAACCCCAAACTTACCATAACTTGAAATATTTACAATTAGAGAGCTGCGAGACTCAGTGGACCCTAAGCAGACAGATGTTCATCTGAAACCATGCTCAGATATAGTTGTCTTTAGTTATGTTCAAACTTAAGTCTACATTCAGATAACATTTTTGGAATGACCTTCCAACCCACTAGACTTTTGTCCAAGTTTCTACTGTTGCCTACTGACTGATCATGTCGGGACCTTCCTGGGGTTTCTAACTCTGACTTGGGAGTAGAAGAAGAATGGAGGGCGGTGGATATTATGTATCATCTGATTGATAACAGAGAATGAGGGTCACACTTTGAGGACACAGTACAGATGGACTCAGCTTTTTTATAACCTATTGCTAATTTCAACAATTGTTCATTTGCTTGTTTGTTTAAACTTTTTGAAAGAGGGAGAGATAGGACCAGGGAGCTGAAAAGGATTTTCACAGGAGATTAAAGTGAATATTATAAACTTGGTCCACACTATTTGAGAAGCACCAGGCCACTGTTTGGTTGACGGTGGAGTAGCCTCAGAACAGCTGTATCAAACTGCATTGTGGATAAGAGTGGAATAATGAGTTTGATTGGAGTCTAGCAAGCACTAAGGGGGCAACTTCGCGGTAGTAATTTGGATCATTTGCTTTGGGTCAGAGGTGTTAATGAGCATATCCTGAACTTGCTCCCTACTATACAAGAAGTGTTAAGATACAACTGCAGATAACCTGGCCCGATTGTTGAACGGCATCAAAGCAGAACCATGGCACTCAGAGTTGTCTGTTTGCCTTGTAGCTGCTGGGTTTATTTGCTATCTTGAGATGAGAATTCCTTCAAGAGAGACTGTATTTATTAAAAATAAGACAAATCTCAATACTAGTAGGCTGAGAACTAAAAAAAAAAAAAAAAGTACAGTTTATGTTCTTTGAAATGAAATGATAATAGGCCCAAATCCAACCTCATCAAATAGAAACAAAGGGGGCGTACTGGGGGTGGGGGTGGGGCGGAGGGAGCCCACTGTTTATACAGGTTTTCACATGACTTTCCTTTTAAAAAGTGCATGGAACGCATCCAAAACAAATGATGTTTAGTTGGATGAGGAGACCAGAAGGAAAAGCCCAGAGAACGGAGGATAGATGATCTTTCTTTAATGTCAAAACTGACATAAACACAGTTCCCTCCCCCCCACCCCCCACTCCTCAGCTCAAGATAATTTTCTCAACAAGACGCAGATTGCTTCAGCCTTTGCCTATCGCCCTTTGAAGCGCTCCCCTCGTTATTAGCAGTGGGGGCAGGGTTTCCTTTGAGGATTTTTACAGTACTGAAGAGTTCCTCCTTTAAATACTTGCACATGAGGAGGGAATTCCGCTTTCAAAGAGCTGTCATCGCTGCGGGCTCCCTGTCATAGGACGATTTATTCCCGGGCAACGGTCCTCCTTAGCTTGATTGTCGTGAAGGACTTACCTTTCCAGTGGATCTCCACTTTCTGTTGCAACTTACTTCCCTGAGACAGACACACAGCAACACAACTGGTAACCTCCTTTGTTAATGTCACCAGTGACAGTGGTGGCCACTGCCCTCTTTACAAATGCCATTGGTCATGGGGAATTGTTTCTCTTGTCGCTCTCCACCAATTAAAGTTTGAAGGGCGTACTGAACATTTGATTGCTTTTTATTTATTTATTTTTACATCTGTCTTTCATCCATAGTGCGCAAGGACACTATAAGTTAGAGGAGTATTGAAATGTCTGTACAATTGTTTTTCAGTGTCTCCTCCAAAGTAAACAGCATATTAAACAACAACAAAGAGACTAGTCAGCCACCATTTCTTTGCGCACTTCCACACCATTCTAACCCTCCTTGAGATGCTCTGTTCTGGACTATGATCTTCTGGAAATTTCTTTGAACATTTAGTTCGGGTTGACAAAATATGTATCTTTGTGGCCAACTAGATCATTTGAACTGAGATACTCAGATTTAACTAAGTGTCCTTATCACATAAGGATGAGCTGGGTTGCTTTGTCTTGGTGGTGTTTTAAATAAATGAATAAAAATGTATATAGTCTCTAACTAGATGCACTCACATCGTGACATTTGGATTTTCCCCTTTGAATAGTTTGTTCACTAGAAAACAATTAGTACTTATCATTCATTCATCCAGTCAGTCAGTCAGTCAATGTGCTCCCAGAGGCAGTCAACTCATTCACACAGGGCATTCAAGTACTTGTATAAAAACTCAGTCTCCTTCTCAGTAGTCTACTCAAATGAAAGAGCCCTCAGCCTTTTAGAGAGGAATCGGCAGGGTGTGAAGAGGCTGAGGGAGTCAGATTTTCAGGTTCTAGCTTTGGTTCCCCTGCCTACAACTTCTGTGCCCCCTTCTCTCTCCCCAAAAGGCCCACAGAATGCTTAGCCTAAATGTTCCACATGTCTCTGCTACCCCATGTACATAATGAAATAAACAATCTCCATTCATGCAGAGAGCCTAGCAAGCATGGCGTGTGTGTGTGTGTGTGTGTGTGTGTGTGTGTGTGTGTGTGTGTGTTTTGTCTTATCAGTCTATGTGATATGTTTCAGTTATTCACCCCCTTGCTTAATACTTCCTGGAAATCAGGGTGGTGAGCATCCATGCTCTCTGAGTGGTATAATGTGATGCTGTGAGTTTGGTCTGTTTTTAGGCACTTATCACCCAGGAAGAAAGCACAGAGAAAAGCCAGCCAATCTCAGAATCAGAGAAACAGAGAAGACGAGCCAGAATAAAACTCGGTGTAGCATGGCGGGGGAGCAACATCCATGTCGCCATTCCTAGTGTGAATTTTGGAAGTAGGAAAACGTGGAGTCTCATCCTTTACCTTTGCTCTACTGAACCTCAAGTCCCAAGGATTCCACAGACTCCCACCCTGGCATTTATTGCCTTAAGCTCTACTTTCAGATGTGTCATGCCATGGAAGGGTTAAAAGGACAATATACAGCGTTTTCTTTCTTTTCCTAGATAAATGACATCATTTATCAATGTCCTTAAATAAGGCCCTGAAACTTATCCTCACTAGCAACTGGCACTTACTTCTGTGGTTTAACAGAGAACACCCGAATGTGTGAAGCAGTCACTGTAAAACAAAACAGGTCAACCAGGTCTTTTTAGAGTTTAATGCACAATGAGTAACGGGTGACTTTTAGCATCGAGTCTTGGAAGAATGAAGTTCTGAGATGGTAAGGCTAAGGTTGTCTGGGGCGTTGGTAGCAGTCCTGAGTTCCCATGGAGGAAGTGGAAGTGGTTTTTGCTCACACTGTTAAGTGTAGCAATGACTGGGAAGCCTGAACCCATGTAGAGCTGGGGACATGAGAGTTTGGGCAAGCTTCTTAGAAAAAGTTGGCAGAAGCCAAGTTGTTTGAAACTGGAAATCCTTACTGTTGGTGTTTGGCGTTTGCCGACTGTTTTCTTTCAGTGTGAAGCACTTCCTTACTGTGAAGCACTTCTTTTAGAGCGCCTCTCCCTTCCTGCGGGAACAAATGGTCCCTGAAAGGGAAAACTGTAGGGACACCAGCAATTCAGCAGCTTCTCACCCCTGTCATCGTCTGGGCACCCAGACTTCGGGACCTCCATACATCTTTGGAAGAAATGTTACAAAAACAAAAATAAGCAAACCAAACTGTGCGCCCTACTCACCAAGAGTTTCTGAGAATGTGTTTTTTTTATAAAACTAGACAACAATTCATGAAAATGGGAGGGAAAGATGCTGTTTGAGAAATAATGCTGTCTATAAACGCCTGGGTGTGCCACTCTGAACTTTTCCTAGGAAGTGAGCAAGACCTTCACTTATATGTGCTGTGTGCCAGATACACTTTAGACTAGGAGAGAAATCAGAGATAGTGGGTAGGTTGGCTACCCCTTTTATTTTAGCCACATGAAACAGAGAATAGAATAAAACATGATTTTCTAAAGAAGTACGGGGTGGTTGAAATGTTAACATCCAGCCCAATTGGTGGTTTTGGAAACTGCCACAATGGAGGTTCAGTAGTGCTTCAAAGTCAAGCCTAGTGGCTCTGAGGACAAGAGAAGGTGGCCACAGAGCTCTTTCTAAATCTGGACACTCACAGAAGCTATCAGGTGATTCAAGACTATGGAAGGAACCGCAGTAGCGCGTCCCTGCCTCCATCCCATGTGAGGGAGGGATTAACCTTCTATGTTATCTTACTCTTCTCTCTCCCAGCTTCTGACCTTTTCTCGAAGCTTGAAGGAGGCCTGGCCACAAGCCAAGGCTTCGCTTCATTAGCTGCACCATCCTTGAGAACTGCGTTCTAACCCAAGCCTTTGTCTCTTCTCTTTTGGTCCGCGTGCCTGTCCGGCCCCAGGCTGGCCTGCCTTCCATGATGTGATCAGTTCGGAGGCCATCGAGTTCACAGATGACTTTTCCTACGGGATGCACAGGGTGGAAACCAGCTGTTCTCAGGTGAGTTGACTCCTCCTGCATCCCCAGCAGGTGGCTCGCTCTCTGCTGCAAACACTCCCAAGGCTTCTCACTGTACTTACCTGTAGTAACTAAGGCCAAGGGACCGTTCACAAGAGGGACAGACAAGAACAGCAGGTTCTTTTTAATGGTTGAATGATACCGTCAGTCTTCGGACTTTAAGCAACACTAACACCATGTCAGTCGTTGGCTTTACAATATGAAACAACCATTGGTAGGGAGAATTTTTTTATTTGATTTACTATTGTAAGGGTCCACGATTGGTCAAAGGATGACACCCCAGACTCAAATAGTATGTAAGTGCAACGGGTGTTTTATTCTGCAAAAGTCCAGCATGCTGGGGTCTCCCTATGATAGAGAGACCTCGAAGTGAGCTTGCAGACCCAATTTAAAGCACCATAGGGGAATGCCAGGGCAGGTGAGCTTTATCTTACTCTTGATAAGCATCCGGAACCAGTATCAGGGCGTGAAGGCTGGAGCCTGAGGGTTTGATTTTTTTTTTCTATTAATAGTTGACTTAGTCTCCTTACCTGCCAATTTGAAGTCTGTCATTGAATCAGCCTAGCCTTCTCCCTATAATGGTGAATGAAGGAAGCATTTGCGGGGGTGGGGTGGGGGCGGGGGTGAGTGAAGATTTCATTACATAGCCTAGTGTAACCTGATTTACTGATGTGTCCCCCTGGCAGTTCTGTTATCCAGTCCTTATTCACAATGTCTTTAATGACTACGACCCACACGCAGTCTGTGAAGCTCTTGGAAATGGCTTTTCCTGGGTTACAGGTTGGAGGGAAGCTGCTGTCAGAAGTGTAAGTTAGGCTGGTCAAAGAGGAGGGCAAGCTAGACAGCTCTGGGTTTCTGCCAGTGTATATATTTGTGCTTATTTCCAAGGATGTTCTAGTTAGTCTGATATTGCCTGTGTGGATGAGAGCGAGGCGGACATGAGAGTAGTTAATGTGTCGAGAGCCTTCAACTCGTCAGTGGCTCTCGAAGAGACACAGCTGAAACTCCTGTACAGAGAAAGAGCCACGGCATACGCTAAGGCAAAGAGTTCAGTTCTATCTTAGTTAGGGATTTACTGCTATGAACAGACACCATGACCAATGCCAGTCTTACAAAGGACAACACTTAACTGGGACTGGCTTACAGGTTCAGAGGTTCAGTCCATTATCATCAAGGCAAGAACATGGCAGCATCCAGGCAGGCATGGTGCAGGAGGAGCTGAGAGTTCTACATCTTCATCTGAAGGCTGCTAGCAGAATACTGACTTCCTAGGCAACTAGGACTAGAGGGTCTTAAAGCCCACACCCATGGTGACACACCTCCTCCAACAAGGCTACAACTCCCAATAGTGCCACTCCCTGGGCCGAACATATACAAACCATCAGAAGTTCATATCTGTCCCAAACAAGTGAAAGATGGACTCAGAGTTCTGTGTTACTGACATTTACTCTGGTACTACCCAAGACTGTTGTTGGAAGATGTTTTTGCACAGATTGAGTAAAGGGAGGTACAGTTGGGTCACTGCAGGAGCCGAGTGGTCACCATCGGGGCCACCCTCAGGACTCTGCTGCTGTCCTTTTCCCAGTTTCTCATCTTCAACAGGTGCAAGATTCTTAGAGAAGTCATTAGCACTTTCATTTCCAAGAGGTACTTGTTTGAGCCTGACCGTCCAATGAATTTGTGGGGTTTTTTTTTCATTACTGAATTTATTCTTTGACGATTTCATACATGTAGATAATATGCCCTGAGAATTTCTGTTTTCAATTAAAAAGTAGGGTTAGCAAGTATACCATCTTCCACATACAAAGACCTCCCTCTCCCTTGAAAAGCATAATTCTTCATTGATTTAACTCATGTTTTCAGTTTGTTCTCCTCTGAGAAATGGGTCTGATCATGAAGGTGGAACACTCTGCCACTGGGTTTGATCCCCAGAGACTCTAATTTCAGTGTACTGGGCACCGTCTGTATGGCAGCATTTTCTGGGGCTCCGCTAATTAGTGGCCATAATACCAGACCTGGGCTCTGCCCTCTAGGGAATCTGATTGCAGAACTCTCTCCTTCCACTGTGTGAATTCCAGGGATTGAAGCCATGTCCTCCCATGGCTTGGTGGTGAATGACTTTACCCAATGAGCCATCTCACCAGCCTCCGAGGTGCCACCCTCTTTTTAAAATCTGCTTTCAAATCGATTATGCATCTACTTTCCTTTTGCTCATAACCTGTCCTTAATGCTGAGTTCCCTAAACAAATTCTAAAGGCACTGAAAAGCTGAGACAAGAGGTATTAGCCTTCCCCAAGTCCCTAACTTCTGATCTGCTTGTGTCTAGTCCTGTAATTCAGGGTTGGAGTAATCATCCCCCGACCCCTCCAGGCAAGATAACATCAGCAAGAACTCAGGAAAGATTTTTTTCAAAGGTGCCCTGAGGAGATCAAAGAGATTATGCCAAAACAGGATAGTTCTCACAGAAGGCAACCAGTGCTTGGCCCTATGGAGAAGGCGTGTTGTCTCCATTGTTCTAAAGAGGGGCAGGGACCTGCTTCTCACAAGCTTCATTTCTGGCACTACCAGACGGACTCTGCCTTCCAAAGGCTTTGTCTTTGAGCCGAGGGAAACGTTGAGCTTCTCGTCTGGGTTCAGAGGCTCCAAGAGTCCTTATCTGGCCTAGGCTCCTCAGTTCCTCAGCTAGTAAGCAGCATTATGTCAGGAGCTTAAAAGTCAGTCAAAGAGGTAAAATCTTGGAATGGTCAGTAGTCCAGGAGAGTCAGTCTCTCCTGGAAATACTAGGGATTCTGCTGCCTTCCCCAGGTAAGAATTGTAAGCGGGAGACTAAGAGATCACCTAACTTTCTTTAATACTCTTGAAGTCACCCATTAAATCCAAGTTCACACAGGTTGTGCCGAATGTGTTACTGCTAAAGCCATCATAATGTCCTTGACATTTGTTTTAGACCATTATTAATGTATCTCGATCAACAGAAAGGTAGAATATCCACAAACACAAAGAGTGTTCCCAAAACTAAGCAACTCTTTAGCGGCCCTCCAAGCCTTAGTCATCTTCTGTAGATGACAACTCCTGTATCGCTGATGATCGAAGATGCCCGCACATCACTCGGTCTTTCTGTCGAATCGTAACACACACCTGGTGAGTTCACAACCATTTCCTTGACACAAGATTAATCTCGCAAGCACAAAGAAGCAGGGCTCCTGCTTGCGCACAGGTGTCCTCAAGCAGCGCGGGAGGAAACAGTACTGATGGCAAAGTAAATCGCTCTTCTTCTGAGAACTCTCTTCCGTTCCCTTCGCGAGCCCATGTGCCCAAGTGTAAAGGCCTAGCTTTGAAAGCGCTTCATTTTGCAGATCAAACACTTAAGAGAAGCTGACAGTAAAAAAGCCAAAGCATCCTATGAGAAAGGCCTGGAGGGACAGTGGGAAATACCTCAGTGCAGAGCTATGCATCTGTGTGGAGGGTGCACTGCTTGTGTTTCTCGGGTGGGCGGTCCGGGTCCAGGCGATGGAGGCTGGGAACTGCAGTCAGAGTTAAATCTCATTCTCTGTCTCTTCCCTAGGATGCCCTGTCTCTGGGTTCTCTGCAGGTTCCCTCCCTGAACCTTGCAGAGTGGGAAAGGATTCCTGTGAGAGTCAATGTTCCCCTTCGAACTGTTTTTACCTGCACCTTTGGAATGGCGACTAGAATACTCAGGTGCAGCGTTTCCCTGTAAAATATAAAGAGCTGCATAAGTGCTTAAAGGATCTGAGAGCGCACACCGGAGAGTCTATCCCTGGATGAAATCACTAACAGCAGGCTTCAGAGATTTCTTCATCAGGCAACCAGTTTCTTTCAGTTACTGCCAGGTGTGCTGAGTGATCCCAGCGCGTTGCCAATTGGCTGGGGCCAGGGAGGCAGAGCTCGCAGGCGGCTAAGGAAACAATGTATCATTGACAACTTCCATCCATCATCTGAGCCTCTGGCCCGGCCAGAAGCTGGAGTGAATGGGCTCCATGTGCGCTCCCTTTGGGCTTGTGCACTCTCGAGCCCAGACCAGTAGACCTGAGAGGAAGCTAGTCTTCCCTGAGAAACAGCAGGCAGTGAATGGCAGGCACCGATGTGGTGGCAGAGATAGAAGTGAACACCCGTGCCAAGCTCTGTGACCCGGTGTGCTGGGAGGAGCCTTTAAAGCATATTGTGATGGGCACCCTGAGGTCACCTCCATTGTTTTCCAGGCACTGCTTTATGGAGGCGCCAGGTCTTTTGGGTTCAGACTCTTAGAGAACCTGACCTGAGGTTGAACTCAAGTTAAGTAACATGCCAATACCTACCACCAGGCTACCCCTCCCCCCCAACAAGGTCTGTATTCCAAGTTCCCCCCCCCCCAAACCAATTTCCAGGCTAGTTCCCAACAAAATGCACCCCCAGGTTACAAGCCAGGTTACAAGCCTGCCCCTGGCACTTCAATTCTTAACAACCACCAATCAGGAAAAACACAAAAGTTACATTTATGGTTTGACTCTTAGCACCAGCCAATTATGATAAAGGCCATAATACCAACCCCCCCCCCCCATCAGATGTGTGCCAGGCTAGATACCCACTTCTTGTCTCGATAAATGCTTGCCTGAAACTAAGCTTAGGGCTGCCCCCTCCTGCTCTGCTGCATCAGAGACAGTGGTGTGGCCCAAGCTTGAACTTGGATAAAGAGACCCTAATGCGATCGCATTGGAATCAGCTCCTTGGCTGCCTTTTGGGGTTCACGAACATTTCGTGGCACAACGCTACCCTAACCCATGTTTGCTTGCAGATAACTGTTGTCTTCTCCTAACTTCATCTTCTTTTCTCTGTTACTTTTGCCTGTACCAGAGATACATGTTGAAGTGAAGTGTTCCTTTCTGTTTAATCAGAGGGCCAGTCCCTAATTAGCGAATAGAAGGACAGGTTGAAAATCAACTTAGGTCACCACACTGAATCACTGTCATGTAGTTACTGAAAAGTGTAGGGGAGTTAAGAAGACCATATAGATTCCAACAAGCTTTAAGTCTGTCCTTACCGTACTTTTTCAACAGGGAGGCACGCTCACACGTACACTCAAGAAACAATTAGTGAATTGAAGCAACCTCGTTTATTTTGCCCAGAGAGCTGTGTTCTCTCAATAACTACTGCTGTGCAGGCTCTCATGCCCCACCTCGGGCTTTTCCTCCGCAAACTTCCCTCGGATGCTGAGTGACCGAAGTGCCAGACCTGCGCGTGAGATCAGTAACAGTATGCCAGTCACAGGATGCTAGCTTCCTGTCAGCCTGCACCTTACACGCTTTGGCAGCAGAAACAAGTGTTTCTCTGTGTCACGGGATGAGCACATGGAGTCCTCCAGTGCCTCTTAGCTGCCGATACCTGTTGGCCTCTATAGGTGGTAAAAGGGAAAAGCAACCTGAGGTCGCCAAAACCTGCACAGACTGGGATACAATAACGCAAGAGTTGTTTTTGTAGGCCTGCTTCATATTTTATTCCTCCCAGGCAATAGATCAAACCACTTCAGGTTCACTTTTAGTCCTTTAATAAATTGACACGGTATGTTGGCAGTAAGGCAAGGATGTACCTTTAACATGGAAGTGCGGGGAATGCCGACGCAGCTATCAGGACTGTTTATTAGAAACCAGAGAGCCTTTAGCACTGAGCTTAGCACCTGCAGAGAGAAAAGCGAGACTCTGGGTGTTTCCATTCTGATGAGCATCTTACATCACCTCTCTCTTCATACCACCCCCTTCTTAGACCCTTCTCAGTGTATAAACAGCTCTGGTGGGAGGATGGAGCAAATCACCTATAAGCCACTTCTGTCCTGGTTTTACCTTAATCCCCAGTCCTTCCTCTCCCACTGGACAGCCACTTCCTTCATATGTGTTTCCGAAGCCACCACAGAGGCCCCTCTACACCTCGATACTTCCCCTCCCCAACCCTATCCCTGTCTTCTCCTGGCTTGTTTCTACTGACCACACCTTATGGGTCACTGCTTTTCTTGCTTATTGGTATCTCCGGCTGACAGGTAAGCACTCAGAGGCCAGGGATTGGTACCTGAATCTTCAGAGTCTAGGACAGTGCCAGGCATGTGAACAGGTACTCCATAGCTGTCAGTTATGTGGAAATCTGTGGAAATCATTTAGTCCAGCCATTGGCTTCTCTGCCGCACAATGAGGTCTGTGTCCCCAAAGCCTTTCGGAGGTGGTGCATGGATGTCTCCATCTATCTACCCTGTCCCGGCTAAGAGGAAGCGGGAGGTGTGTGCATGTGGCGTGTGGTACCATCTGGAGCCATACTCGGCTTTAAAACAGTTACTGCAGGCACGTATTCAGTAGCTGGCCTCTGTGGGGATGCTGCATCCGAATGACATCTCCACTCGATGGAACATTACCAGCTGTCCTTTCTTCTGACACTCACCTTCCTCAGTACTCTGAATAGTCAAGGACTTAGGTTTGAGTGAACCGCCTCTTCCTTCCCCAATGCACTTCGTGTGTGAAAAGAAAAGCCAGCATGACAGTCCACCTATTGGAAGCTAGAAGACAAGCCATGGTACGGGCTGGAGCCCTCCCATGTGCTCTATTTGCAGCTTTGGTGACCATGACATAAATCTCCCGAGTCTTGCCACTGCTTCCCTGGGTTCCAAGAACATCCAGGACTGATGTTAAGTTTTATCACCCCTGCAAACAACCCTCACCTCTGTCATGGCCAGTTAAAGTGTATCTTTTACAGTGGACTTCTGCATATCTGAAACCCACCCATCCAAAGCCAAAAAGTCATGCCCGGGGGAAGAGATTTCATTCTGCCCTGTTTCTTACAAGGGGGGGATCAAGGGTCAATTCAATTCGTAAACTTACTGCAGTCAATTTCCAGCTGACTGAGAGAGTTCACAGATCAAAACATACAGTGGCTCTTAAATGATGTCTGATATGCACAATTCGAGTGTTTTTTATTCTCAGCATGTGGTACAAAGTCTGTCTGGAGCCATCTCTTCAGCTATTGACAGGCAGATTAGAAATGGTTCAGGATGCTTTTCATTATTCTATTCCTCCCCAAGCCAGCCAGCCACTCCAACGACTTCCCACACACTCCCCTCAAAGCCCACTTGGTGCATGTGTGCCTTAAGCATCCTTTTTCTCTTACAGTGTGGTGCTCATCTCGGGCACATTTTTGACGATGGACCTCGTCCGACCGGCAAAAGATACTGCATCAACTCAGCATCCTTGTCCTTCACTCCTGCAGACAGCAGTGAGGCAGAAGGAAGCGGCATCAAAGAGAGCGGCAGCCCAGCAGCAGCAGACAGAGCTGAGCTGTAAAATCAGGGGTAGCGGTGAAAACAAAGTGTTCTTAATGCACAACTGATTGAAAAAAACCAAAAAGTGGTTTATCTTAACAGAGCTATTTTTTCAGAAGCTATAAGGGCAGTTTATGCTGCTGAAAATGTTTCTCTCTCTCTCTCTCTCTCTCTCTCTCTCTTTCTCTCTCTCTCGTCTAGATGGCAGTTCTGCCCATCCATGTATTTTGCTGTTGACTAGGTCCAGAACTGTGTGTAGCTCTTGCAAACGGAGATGGCTTTGTGGAGCTTCTTGGTAAGCTTCTATGTAGCCTTGGCATCATTTTCTTCCAATGCATACCTTCCTTCAAGTTTTGTCCTTGTAGGTACCCTCCTTTTGATTAAGAGGTGGAGGTTGTGTAGTGACATCATAGAGCTGGTGCTCAGCAGCAGAGAGGAGAACTGGCAAGGACAGAGCATCTAGACATGTGGCCTTTGCGATAAAGATGGAGTGTTGTGTTAGATTGCTAGGCTGCGATAACGATGGAGCGCTGCGTTAGATTGCTAGGCTGCACGGAAAGTCTGAGCTAAGGTTGTTTTTTCTCACTCGAAGGGTGTGAAGGTCTGAAGTCGTTCCTTATGTTACATTGTTGCCAGATGTGAGAGGACTCAGGGAAGGTTGCCGCAGAGATGCAAAACATTACCTCTGGGCAGGTCTTTATTTTATATTTTCCACTGAAAACAGCAGAATGTAAGACAAGTGTAAAATACTAGGCTCCATTTTTTTTTTTTTTTTGTCCAAAGTTCACAAAGAAGAATGCTTGCCCATTGCCTCTGCATAAGCCTTTCTCTGCATGCCTCATGTGAACTCCATCTGGACGAGCATTTTAGAAGATTTCCCCCGTGCAAAATAAAATATTAGGGACAACACACTTCATCAGTAGGAAAGAGAGAGATCAGAGAAGACCTAGTATGAAGTCTTGAGCACTAAATAATCCCATGCTGTGCAAAAAGGCCAACAGGATCTCACAGGTACTGCACCTAAACCAGACTTTCACATAGCATCAGAAGGTCGGAGCAAGGATGTCGGGGATTAAGACAGAATAGTCAGGCCCAAGGTCCACACTTCACTGTGTGTACAAGGGACAAGCCATTTAGCCCCATTGTGCCTATATCTTCGTGTACACAATAGGACTCATATCTTTATAAAATATATTGATACTCTCAGGGCAACATTACTATATTGCTGTACAATTAATAAGATCAGTATTTTAAAATCACACTGATCCGGTTGTAATTGCACAGAGCAGGCCAAATTTGCAATGGAAGAAGCAGAGGTGCACTTGGCTGGTTGGTATGGAAACAGCCGAAAGCCAGACCTTTATCTTGTAGCAATATGGCAGGTGTCTCAGTAGTGAGCGTTGTGGTTTTTGAATGCTAATCCTGAAATGTGGCTTTAAAAGACGCTTAGACTTCTAAATTTTTTGAGGAAGACTGGCATCTGCCCCTCGTACTCAGTAATGATGATGAGAACAGGCGAGTGACAGTTGCAGACACAGTGGGAAGCAATAAAAGCCGGGGCAAGCAAGCTGAGACTACCCATATCCAGCAGCTCTGCCTTTCTCAGGTACCTCCTGAAGGTCCTGCCATCCTGCCGAGTCTTCAGTATCACCCAGTTCTAGAGACGTCTGTGCTTTTAACTTGGAACACACAGGAAAATTACCTAAGCACTGGGGTCCCCCCAGCTCCAGATGTTTACCCCAAGCTCAGGGCTACTCTGCACACCCCGGGCTTCATTCTTCTCTAGAAACATGGGGAGAGTCCCGGGTGAGGCTTCCAGACTTCCATAAAGTTTTCACATCATCTCGAAGGATTCCATGTAGGGTGGCTAAGGACAGACGTGGGTCTCACGGGATATTGTCACAGCTTGGCATCCATCCTTCGGAGACACACACAGCCCTTTCTGCCCACTCCCATCTGTGTGGTGGCCTTCCCAGGGTCCCTTGGATATAAGCCAGAGTGTTGGAGTAGACAAAGAAGATAAATAAGGAGGTTCTCACTCCACAGAGATGCTAGGTTGTTTTACTCTTCCTTCATTTTTCTCATACTATAGTACTAACCACACACACACACACACACACACACACACCAATAACGAAAATTTTGTTTCCCTTTAACTTTTACTGTTTTGTTTTGTAACAAAAGCCATCTTTTTCCAGCACCAACTTATATATATAATCCTATATATATATATATATATATATATATATATATAATCCTATATATATATATGTGTGTATATATATATATATATCATCCATTGAAATAAAAAAAGGAAAAAGAAAGAAAATGAGTACATACAATTTAATTCCAGATTTCTTTTTGGGGGGCTTAAGTGGCATCAAATTTTGGTATATTTCTGTCTTATGTTAAAGAAATATATTGCTAAAATGTCAGGGAGCGCTAATGTCAGCTGTCAAGGACTAGATTTACTTTCGCAGGATATGGAGCTCAGTGAGCTGAGGTGGTGAGGTGTATGTGATCTGTGGGAATTCTGCCATTTAACACAGGAGGTTGCACGGTCTTCCTTGTCAACACCCCAGCTCTGACTGCACCGTTGGGCCATGCAGAGATGGGCTAGTAGGCAGGAACCACGTCCCTATGAGTGCACAGAACAGATCGGAAGGAAGCAGCAACATCCAATGTATTTCTGAGTATTTAAACTCTTCACTTCTTTTATATATGTAAAATCTTAATGCAAATGACGTAGCTGTTGGAACAAAGACTCTCCATGTTGTTTAAAATGTCTTGCTTTCAATACAGAAAAAAATACCAATGAGAATTAGTACCATGTGCTGGGGGTGTGTATGATGCTTGATCTAGAAAGCTTTTTAATAACTTTTCTTCTGATAGTTTAAAACTTTTGAAAAGTGACAAGAAACCTTCATTGAGAAGCCTTTTTCGATATTTGTTGTATACAGAAATTCGGTAATAAAGTTTCTTTATAAAAATGTCTCTCTTCTCTGCTTCCTAAAGACCAACCGTGCTCTCTAGCGTGGCTTCCCACCACAAACAGACAGTGTAGAGCGACTTCCCCTACAGAGCTGGCCTGTCCTTAGTGCCCAAGGAGGCTCTCCTTTGCTCTAGCCTTTGGAACTTGGACATCCCGTGTAATGAAAGGGCCTCTGAGACTCCTCCAGACCAAAGGACAGGAGGACAGGGACACTTCTTCAGTCGCCACCTCACCACAGCAGAATCTTCAACAGTTCCTGTGTGTGTGTTGTGCTAAAACTATGCTTCAGAGATTCTCACTGTAACTGCAGGTGTGAGACTGCAGGCCTGTGACGTGGTTGGTGCCTAGGCTCTGCTAAAAAGTCTGGTGTGAAACTTACACAAACGTCAAGGGTTGGTCTCTAGAGAAAGAGACATAGAGATTGCCACTGCTCATTACTTTTTAAAATAACAAGTCACATTTTTTATTGGTTATCTTATTTATTTACTTTTCAGGTATTATCTCCCTTCCTGGTTCCTCTCCCCCCCTTTTTTTTAAACCTTAAAACTCATCTCTATAAATGGGGCACAGTGGCTCATTCTGTAATCCCAGAATTTGAGACACTGAGCCAGGAGAGTCACTGTGAGTTTAAGGCCACCCTGGACTACCTAGTGAGGTCCCATGTAGCCTAGGCTACAGTTGAGACCCTGTCTTTGAAATCCAAAACAAAATAAAACTTCATCTACAGTTGGATCTTGGTATGATACTATCTGTGGTTGAATTGTTTGGGTTTTACTGACCTATTTATTTGAGGGAGAAGCAGGACTGCTGGAGACTCGTTTTTTCAGTTGGTTCTCTAAGTCACATTCCTGGGATCCCAAGTACTGACCAGCAGTTTCATGCAGGGCCTTTTATGAAACGCACACACATATATACACACATATAAAGTCTTACTTACTATTCTATCGCTGTGAAGAAACACTAAGACCAATGCATCTTATAAAAGAAATAATTTAATTGGGGGCTTGCTTACATTTTCTGAAGTTTAGTCCATGATCAGCATGGCAGAAAGCATGATGGCAGGCAGGCATTCAACTAGAGCCATAGTTACTATCTACCTCCTGACTGCAAGCAGCCAGTCATGGGTGGAGGTGCAAGTGTGGGCCTTTTTTGAAACCTCAAAGCCCACCTGCAGAACACACCTCCTCAAACAAGGACATACCTCCTAATTCCTTCCTTCCTGAACAGTCCACCAACTGAGAAACAAGCATTCAAATATATGAGTCTTTGGGAGCCATTCTCATTCAAACTTCCACATATAACATGTACATCTATCTCATCATCTATAGAAACTTTTAACATTTCCCATGTTTCAGTAGTAAAGTGACTTTTGGACAATACTAGTATCCAACAAAGTTTGAATTTACAAGTTGTTCACGGGGCAGTCTCAAAGGCATCCTTATTCATTGGTTCTTGAATTCATCAAAGTGGATTGATAGTCCACCATTTTAACAAGGGGCTTGAAGATGTACCACGTGCTACCAAAGAATTTTCTGACAAGAACTCTGTCCTTTCTCATCCAGATGCTGGTCTTGTCCTAGGCTGACCTTGAGAAACAACAGCTTGACAATGACTACCATCTACTACTTGGTGTAGATCAAGCAGCTGTGAGGCCTCCCAACCTGAAATACCAGAAAGGTTATCATGTGACCATGGAAAAGTCTGGAACGATTGTGAGTCAAAGTCACAGACACCTGGCAGTTGGAAATGGTCTCTCCCCCCCACCCCCACCCCCGCCCCCAAGTGGACAGAGTTCTGCCTGCCTCTGCCTCTCATGTTCTGGGAGCTGTCTGAATTAGGGTTTTGATTTCTCTGCCAAAAAAGCAACTTAGGAATGAAGTGTGTATTTCTCTTAGACTTCCGGATCACAGCCCATCACGGCAGGAACCCGGAGGCAGGAACAGATGCAGAATCCATGGGGAAGTATTGTTTACTGACTTGCTCAGCCTACTTTCTATAGAGCCCCAGGACCACCTGTCCAGACTTGAGACAACCAACACTGGCCTTTCACCGTCACTTACTAATTAAGAAAACAATTCACAGACTTGCCCACAGGTCAACCCAGTGGAGGCGTTTCCCAATCCCTCTTCCCATACAACTCCAACTACTAGTATTAAGTCTGCATAAAACTCCCCAGCACAGAAGCCAAGTTACAGCCTCACCCCATATATAGTTTCCCAAACATTTTAGTTAGATGATAGGTGATAATGACGTCACAGGGTGGAGGTCATGGGGCCTCTGTTGTCTGAAAGTTTTCAAGTGCTCCCCCTCGCAGTGTCCCCTGTGATACTTCCAGCAAACACAAATGTGCTCTTTCCATCACCCAGACTTGACAAGAACCTTCACAAGGTCTCGGGAGTAAGCGGGAGGGCAGGGCAAGCAGTGACTTGGCATCATCTGCTTTCTCGGGGGTCCGAACAGGGTGAAGGCACAGACATGTAAGAAAGTACGACTCGAATGAAGAAAGGCTCTGCGTCTTCTTGCTCAAAAGAATTGTAGGAGTCAAGCTGAGGCTCCTTGAGGCTCTGTTTCTCAGGACTTCAGTATCAACACAGCAATTTATATTCATTCATCCTATCTGAATCACACATTAAATAAAGCTCTCTAAGTCAACCGTTTGCTTCACTGCCTCCGATCAGAGATGTGTGGTCTTCTCAATGATGATCAACCAAAGCCGAGTATGTTATATCCCTAATCATACATGACCAATCACGCATGGAGCTCAAGCTCATGAGACCACAAAGACTCTGTCCCCTAGACATGCTCCAATGTAGTTGACAAGTTATTCTCAGTATAATTATGCAGGGACCCACAATGAAGACCAAATTGCACATCTGCTACATATATGTGAGGAGGTCCAGCCTGTGTATGTTCTTTGGTTGGTGGCTCAGTCTCTGGGAGCCCCAAGGGTCTAGGCTAGTTGACTCTGTTGGTCTTCCTGTGGAGTTCCTATCCCCTCCAGGCTCCTCAAACCTTTCTCCAACTCTTTCACAAGACTTTCCTGGAGTTCTGTTTGATGTTTGGTCGGGGTCTCTGCATCTGTTTCAACCAGCTGCTGGGTGGAGTCTCTCAGAGGACAGTTATGCTAGACTTCTGGCTTCGAATCCAGGCTGACAGATACAACCATAGCCTGAGGCACCGAGGGGGTTGAAGGAGAAGGGCAGCCATGCAAGCAATGTGTCTGTATAGATGCCCTGAGGACAGCTTGGCAACACCCCCCCCCCATTAGCCATGTCCCCATGAAGGTCTATGTGTGGATGGAGGAAACAACTCCCATTGTGTCTGCAAGGATATCGGATTCACAGGGACACACCGTGTGACCTTGATGCCTCTTTGTTGGTCAAAGCCTTGTCACCATGACGCAGCATGTAAAGACACTGCTGACAGCTGTATTTGTCATTGCTGGCCTGGATACACAGGTGCCCTGTGTGAGACAGACATAAATGAATGCAGTAGCAACCCTTCCCAGTGGACTTCTTGAATACTTCTAATTCTGAATACAAGTAAGGCACACCTGAACTTGAATGGAAAAGGAGGAAGAGTACAGGTGACACTGGAAATGCATATAACAAAAACATCCAGTTTCTGGGAACGCTGGCCCTGCAATCTTTCCTGGTGACAGACAGGGGATGAGTATCCTTCTCAGGGTCACTAAGCCAAACACTCTGCCACGAGGGAGTATATAAGTGTGGGCCATACAAGGGTCTACCCCAGGAACAGCGGACTAAAGAGAATTGTTTCTGTTTGATTACAATTCATAGCAGATTGATACTTGCAAAGGCATTCATGTTTGGGGTTCTGCCCCCCCCCCTACTTCTTAACACTCTAGCCTGTGATACTGGTCAGGCATCTGGTGTTTGTTAGATGTCTGGGGAGCATCTCCCAGCATTCGAACGATTGCAGGGAGGGAAGGCGGTGGGGCACAAACTGGCCTCATCCGCTTTACAGCTTCATTACCAAGCTCCTCACATACCTGTGCACATCTGGAATGAATCTCCAGGTAAACCTCTTGGGCTCTTTCTCTAAAGAGTAACTGTAATTATTAGGGCTCTACCCAAATTCAGCTTAGACTAGGTATGTGGCTGAACTTCAGCCAAAATCCTGTGCCTCACTAAAAGAGATTTTCTTTTTTTTAACATCCAATTACATAGGAGGGGTCTTTCCCCTACACATAGGCAGTGGGGTTCCTGATTCTCTTTGCCCAAGGCTTCTATTTATGCCCCAAGGAAAAAGACAAAAGACTCTAGGGAAGAAATAGAGATAGTCTGGAGTTACCACAAGGTTTCCTGGTACCAATCTCAGAGTTTTAATACAGATCACATGACATATGAACATTTTACAAAAGCTAGGTCCTTTCCCCTCTAAGCACTACCCTAAACTTTACATTAGCAGCAAGAGCAAAGCAAAGCAAGAAAAAAGAAAGAAAGAAAGAAAGAAAGAAAGAAAGAAAGAGAAAAAGAAAAAGAAAAAGAAAAAGAAAGAGAAAAAGAAAAAGAAGAAAAAGGAAAAGAAGAAAAAGAAAAAGAATCTGTGAAGAAATCAACAGCTGCCCACTTCCTGATTATTCCCTTTATATGGGCCAGAGTCTATCCACTCAACATAACACTTGTGTCTGGGAACCAGTCAATGGTGGGTGCAATGAGGCAGACTAAGACTTCACGCATGCAGCTGTTTGAGCAAACAGACATGCAGCTAACTGCACATCACCCCAGTGTGACACATGAAGCTGAGAAGAAGTGTGAATACAAGAGAGCTCAACTGGAAGAAGGATGAATGGAGCAGAGTGGTGGACGAAGGATTCCACTTAGAGATGGAGCAGATGTGGAGTTCTTCAAAATGATGCAGAAACCAAGATGGTCCAGGAAAGTTTTAGAGATTTGTGTGGTCCTTATCTTTTTCAAATGGATGGGTTATTCTGAGTTTTCCAAATCTATGTATGCTACGTTCCCATAGGCATTTTTGCTTCTCTTTACAGCATCCATTTTCAGAGGGGAATACATTGTCATTTCTTTACTTATTTATTTATTTATTTATTTATTTGTTTGTTTGTCTCTTCCACTTTTCTCCTTTCAGACAGTCTGGCCTCAGGCTTACTATGTACCCAGGGTGACACTGAACTCTGGTTCCTCCTGCTTCGTGGTCCCTGTGCTGTGTTTATGAGCCTGCCGTGCCACACTCAGTTTGCCGGGGATTGAACCCAAGGTTGCAAGCATGCTAGGCAAACATGACGTTCTGAGCTTCCTCTCCAGTTCCTGCAATGTATTTGTTTACTTTAAAAACTAAGAGAGACCCAAGAGGAGGAGGAGGAGGAGGAGGAGGAGGAGGAGGAAGAGACCTTAGGGAGTCTTGAATAGTGCCTTTGCTTTTTTGTGAGCCCACATAGCTAAGGTCAGAGTCAGCCTCTGCAGGTGGTTCACGTTGGTTCTTACCCTGTGCTGTCTGCTCTTGAGTTTGTCTGATCTGCACCCGCAGCTGTTGTGTGAGCTCCTCTTCCAGGCTCCTCCCTTCCTCTCGACACCAAAGGAAGTGAGGCAAACACATTGTAGCAAAGATAAGGAGGTGAGGCAAACACATTGTAGCAAAGATAAGAAGGTGAGGCAAACACACTGTAACAGGGATTGGGTCTTTTGGTGGTTTCTCGTTAGCCTCATAGTGTTTCATTCCATTTTACTTCTGCTTCTATAGTTAAATAATTTCAAATGTTCTACATCTTTGAGCTTCATTGAGTCTATTGTTGAGACTATGGTTGACATTTTTGTTGCTTTGTATTTTGTTTCAATAAATTGATCCAGAATTCTTAGTGTTATCTCTAGAATGTCCATGCATTGCTTAACAGATTTCATTTAATTGGTTTATAAGGATTTATTTGTCTTATGTATATAAGCACACTGTCGCTGTCTTCAGAAGAGGGCATTGGATCCCATTATAGATGGTTGTGAGCTACCATGTGGTTGCTGGGAATTGAGCTCAGGACCTCTGCAAAGAGCAGTCAGTGCTCTTAACTGCTGAGCCATCTCTTCAGTCCCCCTTTTAATGTTTTTTAATCTGTGTATTCTAGGAGCTTTCTGAACTTCTTTAGGACATTATCCTGAATTCTGTGTAATTTCAAACATCTCTCTTTCCTTTGGAGCCACTGCTAGAACTTTGTTAGGGTTTTGTGGAGTTGCCATGATGATCCAAGCCTTTATAATCCCCCATCCTTACCCTGATGCCAGTAGAAAAAGGGGATTTTGGTTTTGTGGGTGTCTTTTGAATAGAAGAGAGCCACCATTAACCTAGACCGATTCTGGATGGGCCAGCTTATGGCAGCCCTGGGCAGGTGTGTGGGTGGTTTGCTCCTTATGATTTGGATTTAGAGGGGCAGCTGGCTAGATTCAGCTTTCTCGAAAGACCACTGACCAAGCTCCACAAGCAAGCTGAACTGCCCAGTGAGCTTAGATGTCTCACCTCATTTCATCAAGCTAAGGAACTAGTATATTCCATGGCCAACCAGTACCACTATTTTAGTTCAACAAGTAGAGTTGTGGAAGATGAAGGGCCGGTGAAATCATGAGGATCAACAACAGCAGCATTTTCGTTCACAAGAAATGCACAACTGAGGTTTAATTGCTGGAGAGGTAACGCCTCAGTGTGAGTGTGAGGTCATATGATACATACTATTCATCTTCTAGGAATGATACAGGCAGTCTCTTCTCTCTGAGAGAATCAGCTTCGGCAGTCATGATCTCCCTCCCTGGTCAGGATCTAGCAGCAGGAAAATAAATGTCAGATCTGTGTTATAAACTCCCAGATAAGGCACAGGGACCTATTGCTCTTTGCCAGAATTAGCTGCGGAGGTTATGTGCTAGGATCACAGGCCTTTGCCATGACACCAGGCTTCATGTTACCATTCACCCATAATTCCTGTGCCTTGGCAGGCCCTGCTTAAGTGTCGCCATGAACAATTAAGCCAACAGGACTTTTATAAAAGGGAGTTTATTTGGGACGGGGAGGAGAGGGTAGAGGCAGAGGAGGGAGAGAGACAGAGAAGGACAGGGAGAGAGGGGAAGAGAGGAAGAGGACAGCTGAGAACACGTGGAAGGACATGTGGGGAAGAGAGTGTGTAGGAGAGGGAGGGAGGGAGGGAGAGAGAGAGAGAGAGAGAGAGAGAGAGAGAGAGAGAGAGAGAGAGAGCAAGCAAGCTGTATAGTCCTTCAACAGAGCCAGGCTCATACCTAGCTGTTGCTAGGTAACGGTTGGGTGGAGCCTAGAAGAAACTAACAGTTCCTTCTAAAGGCTCTAGAATTGTTCTTTCTTTCCTTCTTTCTTTCTTTCTTTCTTTCTTTCTTTCTTTCTTTCTTTTCTTTTCTTTTCTTTTCTTTCTTTCTTTCTTCTTTCGAGACAGGGTTTCTCTGTGTAGCCCTAGCTGTCCTGGAACTCACTCTGTAGACCAGGCTGGCCTTGAACTCAGAAATCTGCCTGACTCTGCCTCTGAAGTGCTGGGATTAAAGGCATGCATCACCACTGCCCGGCTTAAGGCTCTAGAATTGAGCCTTAGGGTTTTTTTTTTATTATGTCCCTTCGATTCTTTGCACATGCGTTCACTCTTTGTGTTGTTTGTTGAGGTTACACATGCCTTCCAAGATAGACTCTGTGGATTTCTGTTTGTTGCTCTTTTTATTTCACCATAAGTCTTGAAAGGAGAAAGAGGTGAAAAGAGAATTCTTCTGCCATCTTCAAACTCATATTTTAGTTTAAAAGCCTGAAAATTGCTTACAGAGTCTGAAAAATTTCAACCTCTAAGTGGTTTACGCTCTCCAACAGTGGCCTCTTCCACTCTGGGGTCCATTGTGTTGAGACTGGAGTGTTCAAATACAAGATCATCTTTGGTTTAGTTGAATTTGTAGACGTTTGGACCAGTGCTCTATGCTAGACACCTCTCTCCTAGGTAGGGTTTTCATTGCTGTGATGAAACACCACAATCAAGCACCTTGGGGAGGAGGAAAGGGTTTAGTTGGCTTCAG
Organism: Mus musculus; assembly: GCF_000001635.26. NCBI lineage: Eukaryota > Metazoa > Chordata > Mammalia > Rodentia > Muridae > Mus > Mus musculus. The sequence goes on along the minus strand of NC_000076.6, from coordinate 120,773,055 downwards.
TGGAAGCCAAGTTACTGTCCATCATTCAAGAAAGTCAGGACAGGGACTCAAACAGGGTGGGAACCTGGAGGCAGAAGCTGATGCAGAGGCCATGGAGGGGTGATGCTTACTGGCTTGCTCAGCCTGATTTCTTACAAAACCCAGGAACCAGCTCTGGGATGGCACCACCCCAATGGCCTGGGCCCTCCAACATCAATCACTGGTTTAAAAAAATGATTTACAGCCTGATCTTATGGAGGCGTTTTCTCAATTGAGGTTCCTCCTCTCTGACAACTCTAGTTTGTGGCAAGTTGACATAAAACTAGCCAGAACCACCTCTAACTAGCCCATGGAAACAGCGTTCAGAAGAGAACCAGAACAGATGTCTCTCACAGGAACTATTCTAAGGTTACTGTGGTACCCTCTGGTATTTTGTCCTTTCCTATCCCCAAAGAAAGATGTGAGTGAACACTTTTACACTCATTCAAAGGGAGGTTTTTCCAGTCCTGGTCTCTTCAGAATTTTACATCACTTCAGTTTTCTTTCACCCTTGAATTCACTTTGGCTACTCATACTAATACTGTCCTACTGCGTGTAAGGGATTGGCGCCTTGTTATTATTATTTCATTTGGATGTTGCAAAGGGTTTTGACGTCTTTTGGACACTTGAAAGAGAGAAATACTCTTAATTTCCCTTATAGATGAATGCTATTATTAAAAGTATAAAACTCTTTGCCTCCTGGATCAGGAGCCTGGAAACAGGAGAACCAAACAAGCATCATTTGATGTTTCTCTAAGTGCAGAAAGTGTAGCTCTTCTCGTTGGTAGAATTATTTCAACACATGCGACTTTCTCTAAGTTCTTAAATTTCTGAGGGAAACTGCCAGTTTTATGTGAGGTAGGGTACAAAGTTTTATAAGTGAAATGTTCCAAAGCAGTGTTAAAAAAAAAAAAAACCCACCTAATTCAAAGCAGCAACAACAACAACAAAACATGTCAACCATCAAAATATGTTGCATTCTTCGGGAAGTTAGTCCACGTCGAGCAAGTATTTTTGTACCAAATGACTATTCATTCATGGATTTCGTTACGGGGGAGACATCTTAAAGCTGCTGGATAGGAATGTGTCCTGAAATCCAGTCTGTTAAAGTTCAAACGTTTGATTTCATCCGATAGGAGCGCATTTAGAGACTCTACAGTGTTCATACAATCCATACGTCCATCTAGGTAATTCTGAATTCTGAATGCTGTCATGGATTCTCTGGCATTACCAGTATGGTGGGAAAAATTTTTCCTAACTGGACTTTTAACCAGCAAGAAGAAATAACTATAAGTTGAAATTGAAAATAAATAGAGCTGGAAACATGCTATACCCCCATCTGAACCCACCCCTCCCCCCCAAAACCAGGTCCCCATTCACCCAGAACCGCCCCCCCCCAAATGGCTGGTTAGACAAAAGCCAGCAGTCCTCAGAAACTTGGGAAATTGGTTTTCCCCAATCAAAGAAGCCTTATCACTGGCAGAAGAGACAAATGGCCATCTGTGGTGCCTATTACCACACCAGAAGTCATGCTGGCCTCCAGGCTCCCTCAGCAGCACAAGGTCCTGGCTCTTCTCACCTGTCTCCTACCCTCTGCTTCTCCAGTTCATGGGGTTCCCTCCCTTCAGCTACTCATTCCCTTTATAGACTACAATTTCGGCTATACTCCTTCCGTTGCCTGCTTTCTTTCTTTCTTCATCTCTTTGTTCGTCTATTTCTTCTTTCTTGCTTTCCCATCCCCACACCCACCCTCTTGCTCTGCTCCTGTGGCTCTCCTGGCCAAGTTCAGTCTGCTGGCCGTGACCTGTCTACTCCTTTCTCTCTCTGCTCTGGATTCTCCCAGATGCCTCTATCTGGATGTTTTCTCTCTCAAGTCTTCCAATCAAATTCTTCCCCTTCACCATACCTTGGAGTAGTCAAGCCGTGAGTTTGTATCCCTTCCACACCCCTGACTGCCTGCTGGGATATGGCTGGCTGTCAGTGTAATAGGCAGGATTATACCCATAGGTCCTCCTGTTCTTCCTGTAACTGTCTGATGATGTGTTTGCTGCAGGACTGTGGGTCCTCTCAGTGCTGGTCCATCAGAGCAGGTTCTGTGAATTGTTAATTCTTGGTGTCTGTCTCTGGCAAACAGAAGAAGAAAATAAATGGGTCAGAGGAAGGTTGGATCTCTGAGCTCAGGTTCTGTCTGCTGAGTGCTCTCCAGAAGACTTCACCTGGAAATGGCATCTAATGGCTTCAATGGGGTTGCTGTTTTACATCTTGCTCTCAAGGTCTCTTCTTCTGAATGGAATCATATCCCAACATAAGTATGCATTATCTATCTATCTATCTATCTATCTATCTATCTATCTATCTATCTATCTATCTATCTATCTATCTAATCCTCCATCCATCCATCCATCCATCTATCTTATCTATCTATCTATCTATCTATCTATCCATCCATCTGTCCATCTGTCTATCCATCCATCCATTTATTTATTATCTACTCCCAGTTGAACCCATTGAAAATAACAGTATTGGGAAAATTGAGTGTTTCTTGCTTGGCATTGTCTGCACCTGAGTCTTCTGTTCTGATACATTGATCATTCACAGTGTTTGATTTAGAAAAGTTAAACAACATTTCCAGCAAGCCTTGTCCTCATTCAGCATGCAGAAATGGCTTTATTTTCCTCTAGCCCCGGGGAGAGGAGAGATTCGGATGGGGCCATCTGAAGTTCCCTGCTCGAGGGCAGTTTGTCAGCTCTACTGCCCAGCACCCTCAGGTCCCTAAGAACTAGGATGGGGGCAAGCTGCATTTTGTCCCAGCACGTCACACACAGGGAAGAGAAAATGAGAAGCTCTTCGGAGACTCCCACAATGTCTAAGTACACATCAATGCAGACAGTGACTAAGCAATAGGACCCAAGAGATTTCGCTCCTTGATGAATTCTCTGTTACAAAAGCATGTGGTGTTCCGTGCAGCCTTGCCTCATAAATACTTCCATTTACTCAAAAACATTTCTATGTTAGTTAACTTTTTTTTTTCTGTGACCAAATACCCGAGGGAAACCAATTTGAATAAGTTAATATTTATTGACTTATTTAGGTTCATAATTTTGTAAGTCTTGGTCCAGGGCTCCATTGCTTTTAGGTCATCTGTGGAGGAAGGGTATGTATGATACAGGAAAGCTGTGTGCCTTCATGGCAGCCAGAGAATCAAAGAGAGGAAGCGTCTAGGGATGAGATTCACCCTTCGAAAGCATGTCTTCCAAGTAGGCCACACGTGATGACATCCCATTTGGTAATGGTCATGAACTTCTCAATGGACCAATATCTCATCTCAGCCACCTCAACAACACTGCCAAGTGGGGACCCGCCCCTCAGCGCATCAACCTCTTTGCGGGAAGTTGGTGAGGGAGGGCGTATTTTCTATCCAAAGTATAATGATTTCTTAAATCTTTTGTGCAAAACATTTTCCCCATGGAAAAATGTTCATGTGTATTTTAGACACAGCTGCAAAGAGTGAAATTGGGGTCTCAAGGGAAAACCCTAACTGCTGCGTTCCCCGACATATTTTTTACCCCAGCCAAGCAAACGAAATGAACCTGTGAGAAATAGAGGCTGTGCCATGTGCATGCAATGGAATATAACTCACATTTCAAAATACAGAAATCCTAACAACGCGGTAACACGGGTAGACCTGGGAACACTATGCTACGTGAAATACCCCAGTCACCAAAGATAAACAGTGCCAGCTCCCCTCACGCACAGCATCAAATGTGAACCCACAGAGAATAGGATGGATGTGACCAGGGAGCCAAGAGAATGGGTGGTTGGCTTTCAGTGAGTATAAAGCTTCAATTATGCCAAACACCTGAGTTCTAGACTCCTGAAATACAATGTAGAAATGATGCCTACAGCTAGGACCCATGTACTGTGTCTCTAAATACGTTTGACTAGATTTCATGTGTCATATTACCACAAAAAAAACAGAAAACAAGAAAACAAACAAACAAACAAACAAACAAACAAATGATGAAGGCCAGGAAGGAGCTTCTGGAAGTGACAAAAATATTTATCTTAAGTACGATGGTTTTATAGCTGTTCCTTCAACTCACCGAATTACATTCACGTAAGCGTGTATTTTTATATCACACCTTAATAAAGCATTTTTAAAGATACTTTTAAGAAGGTAAAATTTTTAGCTTTTTCTTTAAAATAGTTTAAAACTTTCATAATTATTAAGTAAAGATCAATGTTTTACTTTTTAAGAAGAGTTAATTTTATCTTCAATTATATGTATCTGTGTGCAGGGTGGGTGGGTGGGTTGGGGTGTGCATGTGTGTGCCTGAAGAGGCCAGTTGTCAGACGCCCTGAAGGTTCATTTCCAGGCAGTGTGAACCACCCACCCTACATGGATGTTGGGAACTAAATTCAGGCTCTCTAGAGGAGCAACGAGCACTCTTAACTGCAGAACCACCTCTCCAGCCCAATATTTTCACATTTTTAAGAAGTACTTTTGAGGGCTGGTGAAATGGCTCAGTGGGTCAAGGCACTGGCTACCAAATCTGACAATCTGAATTCACTCCATGGGACCCACAGGGTGAAAGGAGAGAACTGGCTCCTGCGACCCACCCCCTGACTGCCACAGGAGCACCATGGGACACACATATGTGCACACACATGGACACAGAACATAGAATAAACATTTTAAAAGGAAAAAATGCCCAGTTGTAGTGACATGCTCTTTTAACCCCAACCCACGGTGAGACCCAAGGGGGGAGGGGGGGGGAAAGAGAGACGGGGGGGGGGGGTTCTGAAAATTTTGAATATTTTAGGGGATTATATAAACATTTTAACAAGAATAATCTTGGTGATTTCTGGCATTTTAAGTTTACATAATTTATATTTTGATTAAAATATTTACATACATGAAACAGGCTTTCACTTAATAATTTGCTCTTCATATTATTCTCATGAAGTCAATGTGGATTTTACTTAAATGACAGCAAGCACTGACTACATGTAGTCAGCATGTGATAGATTATGGATGATACACATTTTCATTTTATGATTTGTTGGAACATCACTGGCTGCAAACAAAGCTACTAAGACCTGAAAAATACTAAAGCAGTTAGGGTGATTTTTTTCCCCCATTTTATTAGTTTTGTTATTTTGCTTTCAAATGAATAAAATTTCTACCTAAAAATTCTTTGTAATGAAAAACTATTTTCCAAATGAAAATAAACTTCTTAAATAGAAGAAAAAAAGTATTTTAAAAGGCTGTCAGCTTGACCTCACACAGAGACACAGACAGACATACAGACAGATAGACACAGACAGACACAGGCACACACACACACACACACACACACACACACACACACTATAACTGCCTTCCTTTTTGTTACTCATGCCTTGGGCTTGTGAAAGAACGAACAGTTCTGACCACAGCTTTCTTTCATGTGAAGGTCTATGACGTGAAGGAGGACTGTGGGGTCTACCAGATGTCTTACATCTTGGGAGAGTATTAGATCAAAAGTTTTGCATTGTAAGTCCATATTCACTTTTCTTTCCATAGGTGGTAGATCTCTTCCTTGTAAGAGACTGCTGTACCGCAAGGTTTCTTACCTTCTCTTTTGAGTTAGCAATCTAAGGGAATCAGCTTTGGTCTTAGTGTCATGTGCATGTCTGTATGTTAACAAATTGGCTCTCTCATGTTCGTCTCTGAATTATTCACAACAGCCAGGACACAAAGCAACCTAAGTGTCTACCAATAAATGAATAGATGAATATAATGTCCAATATGGTTGTACAGCAGCTTCCTCTGAAGTGAAACATTCCCTGCCTCCTGAAGAGGCTACTGAGACTCTGAAGGTAAAGTCACATGCCGAGGAAAAGTTGCTTGCAATACTTTTGGAGACCCTGCACCGTCTTCATAGAAGGAGTATGTACTGGGAAGGAAAGGAGACTTGGAATGGCCAAACTGCTGAGTCTTTGGCCTTTAAAGCTGCCTACAGATAGCTATGAGACCACTCAGTGAGCTGCCATCCATGATGGGGTGCACTTTTCTGTGATGTGCCTGCCTTTGAGTCAACCCTGCTCCTGTGAGTAACCCCTCGCCCATCCTCCTGTTAGCAGCCCCGATAAAGACTAACCGACAGAGCTAGTCAGACTCTTGTGCAGTGTGCTCTGGTCTTCGAGATATAAGCTCTTAGAGTGAAAATAAAATCCTAGTATTGATCATAGTCTGGCTTGCCTAATGTGATGGCCATGACTCACACAACCGCCATACCTCACGTGAAGTCCGGCTCCATCTCAGCCAATGTGGAGCAGTGGTGGAGCACAGTGGCAGATTGACAGCTGCCAATAACGGCAGCTCGTCTCAGTACCACACAATACCACCATCCTTTTCACTCTGAGAACAAACCAACTAGACCGAAGGCCAGTGAAGTGGAAAAGACAGATACGACTCTTATCTGGGAAACCCGTGGGAACAGTAAGAGCGGGGCTTCCCGATCCTGTATTTGTTTTATGGTGTTTAGAGGAAAGTGGGAATTTCCATCCTGCTGAACCTACAGAGTTATCCTGAAATAACATTCTTTGCTCGTTGTAAGGAGATGATGGTACTTAAGTTTGTCTGATTCTGTTTTTTTTTTCACGAAGAGATTTAAAACCTTGGAGAAGAGTGAAGGGCGGATCTACTCAAAGGATTCTGGCAGAGGGCCTGAGAGATGCCTCAGCAGTTCAGAGAACTTGCTGTTCCCCCGGAGGTTCTGAGTTCTGTGCGACCACTCCTAACTCCAGCTCCAAGAGATATGCGCCCCCTCCTGACCTCTGCAGGTAACAGCACATACACACAGACACACACACACACAGACACACACACACACACACACACACACACACACACACACACACACACACAGCAGGCACGAGTGCACCTATCCTGTAAGCCATCATAATGGATTACCTCTGTAATATACGTTCTATTGGATCTGTTCCTCTAGAGAACCCTGAGTGATATGCCCCTCGAATGCCCCTCAAAGTCTCAGGTTTTGAGTCTGGCAGTTTTGTTGAGAAGTAGATGGATAAGAAGGATACCAACCACACCAACAGACCATTCTACTGATGACTTCATCATTGAGTGTGTTTTTGGGAGGTATGACCTAACTGGAAGTGGCGGGTTGGGAGGGTACCTTTGAATGGCTTACCTTGCCCGAATTCACATGCTGTTACCCAGCTGCAGTGAGATCAGAAGCCCTGCTCCACCCCGACTGCTTTCCTCCACATTGTTCTCTATTGTTTTTCCAGCAGCTGTGACCAAATGCGAGAGAAGGAGGTTTTCTTTTGGATCATGGTTTGCGAGTATAGTTTGTCACAATCATGAAAGCATCGCGATGGGAGTGGCTATCAGGCATGGCAGTGGGAGTGGCTATCAGGCATAGCAGTGGGCGTGGCTCACAGGCATGGTAGTGGGAGTGGCTAGCAGGCGTGGCAGCAGAAGCATGAGGCTGCTGATTCACATCTCAGCGGACCAGGAAAAGGAGAGGAGGGAATGACGGAGCTCAGAGGCTTTCTCCTCTCCCGTTTTTTTTATCCAGCCAAGTCCTCTTTTTATCCAGCCAAGTCCGCAGTGCATGGGAAGGTCTCTACTATGTTCAGGAAAGGTCTTACCCTCTTAGTCATTCCTCTCTAGAAAAAGGCTCACAGATAAGTTCAGAGGTAAGGTGTGACTCACTAATGCCTTGGTGGTTTCTTAATCCAATAAAGTTGTTGATCAGAGTTAGACCATCACATAGTCTGCATCACTATAATTCACAGACAAGGGAACCAGGTGACCATAGGACTGAAATAACTAAACTATGAGCTCAAAGGAAACTGTTCTTTAAAGTTTTTCTCCGATAGTCTTTGAGTTTTTGTAGTACCTACAACTAATGTACAGCTATCAATGTATAGATATGTTTCTCCTGTGAGCTGATACTCTTATCCTGTTCGCTATTATAGGATGGAGCTGGAGCCTTCAGCAGATGCTGAGGGAAGGTTTGAGGCTGATCCTGGGTGCAGAATTGTGCCCAGTTCTTCCCACCTGATTGTTCATCTACTGCAAACTGGGGCTCGTTTTTCCCTTTGGAAAAATAATCACATTTTGCTGCATTGGAAAGCATGGCTAAGATTGATTCCTGCAGTAATTTAACAGAACCTGAAGCTTTATAGACCTTCTGTCTACAGGACTTCTGACTACACAGAACGTGTCTTTAGGATGTGCCCTTCTTTTCCCTGTTCTGATAGAACTGACTGTGCAAACTAAGGCAGCTTTCAGATGCTATTCCACTCACTGGCAGTGCCATTTGTGCCTCTGAACAGCAACAGGCTGAGGTCTTCCAAAAAACTAGGGAAGAGTGGTAGATCCAGAGGTCTGAGCCTCTCGATTCCTGGGGTGGACACGTTAGGGTGTCTATTGTGAAAGACCGGGGGGAGTGAAGATATGCTCAGGAGATCCCATGGGCTTTGAAGACCTTTGGCATGGCTCTCCATTCATAAAAAGCTGCTTCATTCAGAGCTGTGGCTTCAGAAGTCTGGATGCAGTCAGTTCCTGGCTGGCTGGGAACAAGGAGTTAACTTGAGGCTGGTTCTTCCTGCATGGGTCCAGCCAGCAGCTGTTCATCATAAGCAGGGTCCTTTCATCCTGACAGCTTTCTTTCCACTCAGGGGGAGTTGCCCTGGGAGTACTTGACACAGGAAAGCAGGAAAGACAGAGAGAGAGAGAGAGGGGAAGGGTCTTGTTTGTTTCCTGGGTGGATCACCCCCTTCTTGGCAGGCCTCCAAGAAACGAGTCTTTTCCTGTCCTAAAACATCAGGGAAATAAATCTCTCTTGTAGAGAACAGATCCGGGAGAGGCCCCAGGGCGGCCATGTGACATCCGTCAGGTCTAGCAGCTTGACTGCCAGAGTGGCCAGTGTGTGGCCTGGGCAGCTATAGCACTCTGCCAAAGACAAAAGTGTGTGTGTGTGTGTGTGTGTGTGTGTGTGTGTGTGTGTGTGTGTGTGTGCGTGTGCTGTCAGCCAGAGAGATATAGGTATCCTGAGGATGGTCTACAGCAGAAGGAAATCTGAGAGAAACAGTGAGTAACAGATAGTGGCCTATTTGCGGATGTCACTCAGTGAAGCAGAACTATCCTACGTCAGCTGGAGGGGCCTCAGAAAGCAAACCAGTGAGAAACAGCTGGGCATTAAGACAAGAAAGGCAGAGCCGTACAGGCAGGGTGCAGAGGGGAGTGAGATCTACACACCAGGCCGGTGTGGTTCCGTGGCCCCCAGTGGACTTGACCTCGTTCTCCTCCTCGATCCTGACTTCTGTTTGCGGAATTTGGTTAATTTGAACAAAGCAATCTACCTGTGCAGCTCCAGTCACGTATTTCAATCTTGTCTGTCACAGAGATAAGTATGGGAGGCTGGGGATGTCCCAGCTTGACAGAGAAACAACTGGACCTTCTAGGACTCGAAACAAACATTTCCCTTGAACGGGAAGCTAAGCGTGTCTCTGTTGGGACTGAAAAAGAAGACAGATTTAGACAGGATGGCTTGGACGTTCACTGTTTCATTCCTTTCTACATCTGTGACAAGAGTCCATCTCTCAACACCAAGGACCATGCTTACTGAGATAGGGGTGTTGTGTTTAGAATCGTGGCTCATCTGGACAGTTCACACCAGGCCAGCACAGTTCCAAGGGAGAGAGGTTTATTGTGGAGAAAACGACAAAATGGGGACAACGAATAAGGAAAGAGAAAAGATAGGGGGGGGGGGCTCTGTCTTTTCACACACTGATGCACACTGCTGTGCAATTCTGACGCAGATGAGGGCGGGCAGGTGAACTATAATGGTTGCCATAGCAACAGATGCACGCGTCCACGTCGCCTATGGATGACGTCATCATTGGATTTGGAAGCTCGCTACTTGGGCCAACGGTGGTGGTGGTGGTGGTGGTAGGGGCTGTCTCATGTGAAGTAAAATCATCTTATCTATCTCTCCTCAAAGGGTTCCATTAAGTCCAATTGACACTAAATGAGTACGGAGACATGGGGGAAATAATTTTGAATGTCTCTAATATTTGTTGATGGGTAGGCGACATCATCGTGACAATAGGTAGAGTATATAAACTCATAGTGACAATATACTGACTGCATAAAAGCTAACAAATAGAAATAAGTAAGTCCTTGTATTGGTCTGTTTTTTTTCATTACTTCAACAATATAATTAAGGCAAGCTAGCTTATTTAGTTCACCATTTTGGAAGTTAAAACTCTAAACAACATGGTCAGCTGAGGGACCCCCAACATGTAATGAATTGATGAATATTCATGGTAGGAGCATGTGTGGTAAGATTGGGCCCTACCACGTTCTCAGAAGCTATGGCTTCAGTCGATCTAAAGATCTTCCTCTAGACCATATCTTTGTAGCCCAGATTGGAAAAGTTAAAACAGTTAGTTCTCTTATGGTCTGGGCTCTACCAATCACGCTGCTGACCATGTCAGGAAAACAGGCTAGTCTCTTCCCTAGAACACCCTTTTCTGTCTCTGAAGTTCCTTATTTCCTCGACTGTACCCTCCCCGCTGCTGTTCACGGTCTCTTAAGTGCAAGTTGAGACTGTGAAGGGGAGCCTTACCTACAGTTCCTCTGACTGAGAAATTCTGCTTTTGACCTTTCCATGACTGTGTGTGCATAGTGTACAGCGCCTGAGATGTTTGGGGTGGAGGCGGGCAATGTAATAACATTAGCAACACATCACGAATCCACAGAGACAGGGATGCTGAAAGCAGTTAAGGACTTGGGAAAAGATGTAAGGCCAGCTGAGAAGAGGGCACGTTGTAATACCCGAGTATTGTTTTCTTAATCATGATGGGTACATCTGGGAGTCACACCACCCCCATCTACACACTGACTTCACACGAAGTTTCCTGGTTCATGTTAATCGTTTTGACATTTCCAGACACCAGCTAATATTGGTCCTCGCTCTGTAACAACCTATTTCCCACTTCTTCGCATGAAGACAAAGCTGTTGAGTATCCCATCCTATTTGGATCTGGCGTTTCAATAACTGTTTGTTTTAAGTAGTTATGATTTCTTGATATGGAAGGGAACCATGAAGTGTCTTTCTGTCTGGTGCAGACCTCCGAAGCTAGGAGCCAGAAGGAACAATATGTGTTGTGAACGGACAGTGGATGAGGAAATTGTATTAGGTGTATACAAGTGGGAACCTGGGGGGTGTAGGGGCTGGTGCCTACACCCACAAATCTCTAAAAGTAGATGCTTTCAGAGCCACAAAAACGGCTTAGTAAGTAAAGGTATTGCCTATACGCCTTATGACCTGTGTTTCTCCCCAGAACCCACATGGTAGAAGAAGTGACCCTCAAAGTTGTGCCCTGGCTTCTATATACACCATGATGTGCACACACACACACACACACACACACACACACACACACATGCACATGCACAAGAATAGATGTAATAATTTAAAAAAAATTTAACATTTTCTTCCCTTCTACAGAACATGAAATTAAGCATACATCTTGGGTTAATTTTTGTTGTATCTTTCTATTTTTTTGTTATTATTGACTTTATCTCAAAAATCATTCTCAATTTTTACAGCTCATGACCATAAAAATGAAATCCCACCTTGTTGAGAGTCAGGCTCATTTTCTCTAGAAAGCATACTTCTTTATAGATATTTTGGAAATGCAGAAAAAGGATAAAAAGCCGTAGTTATAAAATGAACTTTATTCTGAATTATCCATGTTTGTCATGAAATTGTTGTGCATTCATGGTATCTTACATTTGATAAAAACTCAGCATTTCCCTAGGGTAAAATCTTTTTTTTTTTTTTTTTTTTTTTTTTTTTTTTTTTATTTTTTTTATTTTTTTTTTCCCTAGGGTAAAATCTTAGCAACAGCAGGATAGAGACATTCTCTTTTTCCTCCACAGAAGTAGCTGTCAGTGAAAACAGAAAATATTATGTGCGCTGGTGAGAAACGGCAACCCCACGAAGTGAGAACAGAGCAGTGATGTCAGCAGTCCTACGCTGGTTGTAGGCAGAACAATAAGAAAAGAGTGAAGAAACGGTAATGATTGGAGACAGGGAGAACCCTGTGCAGCCAGACACTGCACAGAGCTCACTCGAGAAAAGCACTTGAACAGGCAAAATCACTCAAGACGATAACCAGCAGAGGATCTGGAATGTAGCGCGATAGTCAGAGAATGTGAAGAAGAGGATCTGGAATGTAGCGCGATAGTCAGAGAATGTGAAGAAGAGGATCTGGAATGTAGTGCGATAGTCAGAGAATGTGAAGAAGAGACAGACCCTCTTTGCAAAACTCCAAGAACACTGGGATAAACCTGTCAAGGTCTGTAGGAAGAAAACCGTAATACCGGTTCACTCTTCTCTGTCCGAAATGTCAGGGACCGGAAGTATTTCAGATCTCAGAAACATGTTGAAATTCGTACTACAGAGTTATGCCTAATGAAATGCATCAGGCACAGAACCCAAGTCTAAACACACCATCCGCTTGCGTGTCATGTACAGTTCACCGTGTAGCCTGAAGGTGTTCCCATACAATATTTTCAATGCACCTGCATTTTGAATGTGACCTGTCACATGAAATGAGGGATTTTTTCACCTGTAGTTTCATGTCAGTATTTTTTTTTTAATTGCAGAATTTTGTATTAGGAATGCCCAAACTACTATAACCAAAATCCTGAGTGAACTGGGAGTTGTACCACATCCTTTGATACAACAACTCAACACTAAAAAGATGTCCACTCACTGAAATGCCATTCAAAATGAGAAGCGCAAGAAACAGGAAGGAGGTTTGGGTTTATTTTAAAAACAGACAAACACCCCAGCACCCACGATACCAAAGCTTTTGGGGAAAGTGACAGAGCTACCTTCTCACTGTGGTACACACCGGGGACGCTGCTCCAGGAGAGGGAACAACACACCCTGTTTGGCACACAGACCATGTCATGGTCTTAGGCACTCATCATCAGAGATGGGGCACGTCCGATCTTGCTTGGAGGACACCTCACCAAAGCAGATGGAGCCTCAGTCTTTATATAGGAAGGGTATCAGTGAAGGAAAAGGGACTTTGCTTTCTTGTTAGCAAGACAAAGCTTTTATTTTTATTTTTTTGAAAGAATCGAAAACATATGATCTTATTTTGTTTTCAAAGTTGAAGAAATGGGAAACTGTTTTAAAGTCTTAAAAATATATTGTTTGTGTGTGTGTCTACCACAACTCTGAAAGTGTCCAAGGAGTCCAGAAGAGGGTTATGGATTCCCTGGGCCGAGAATTGCCTGAAGTGGGTGCTGGGAACTGAACTTGCATCCCCTGCAAGAGAAGCAAATGCTCTTAGCTAATGAGCCACCTCTCTATTCCCTGAACAGAATTCCCCATCATTTTAAAGGTAATTAGTTCATCAATATCCTCATTTTCTCCAAAGATCACCATTGTATTTATGAGCCGCGTACATGTCTGTGCAATCTTCTGTCCTTAATTAGACCCATGACATCACTGTGTCTTCCTCTTGGAACATCGATTGATGCTAAATAAATCGTCTAGTGACAAACATCCAAAGCAGAAAGTCCAGAAAAAAAATTGTCTAGGAGTGCAGATAGTATCAGTTCTATTTCTTCATCTACTCAAGATTGCTTTTGAAATATCTAGAAATACAGAGTAGATGCCAGAACATTAGAAAGGAATATGCAACCATGCAGTGAATTTTCAAAAGACTTAAGCTGAGCAGCCCTTTCCAGTTATTCTTCCTCACTGTTGGCATAGAAGATGGGTGTATAATTGTATAAAACTGGAATATAAGCACACACACAAGTCTAACAGAGCAATTTGAACTTGAATATGTGTCTATAAAAAGGGGAATAAAAAGACTGGTCCCCAGATGGTCACTGTTCTTTTTCAAAAGCACTGCCTGCCAAGACCCCATACAACTTCATTTATCAAATTCCTTACGCTCAAAGGATCAGTCAAGATGACTTCACTCATCTTAACCCCCAAAGCAGCAAAAATATCAAGGGGTAGGCCAGGCTATAGATGAACATCCAGAAGCAGTTGAGCCAGACAACTTAGTCAAGTTTGAGATTATTTTGAGTAATCAGACCAAGAGAAAAGAAGACAAGAGGACCCTATTGTTTAGGAAAACCTCCAATAGATTTTCAAGTTTGGTCTGGAAGGGGACAGACAACCAAGAGCCCCCAAAATGATCTGAGAATTAATGCCAACATAAGAGAAAGCTCTGCACAACCAGGCTTCTGGCTTCTATGTAACCAGGTCTCTATCACAATGACTTCAGAGGTCAGTACACAACTGGCCAGAGAAGAATTTTTCCATGTTATATTACAGTAGGATGTCAAAAATACAAAGTAAAGAAAATGCTCCTAAAACTAACAAGAAAGAAACAATAACTCACATACAAGGGCAGAAATATCATAATTACCCCAGATTTTTCATTATCAACTGTAAAGGTCAGTACAACATTGGAAGAAAATATTTCAAGCTCTGAAAGCAACTGTGAATCAAGAATGCTATACCCTGGCCTGGTGAGATGGCTCAATGGGTAAGAGCACCTGACTGCTCTTCCGAAGGTCCGGAGTTCAAATCCCAGCAACCACATGGTGGCTCACAACCATCTGAAACGAGATCTGACTCCCTCTTCTGGAGTGTCTGAAGACAGCTACAGTGTACTTACATATAATAAATAAATAAATAAATAAATAAATAAATCTAAAAAAAAAGGAATTCTATACCCTGCAAAACTATCTTTTAAAACTGATGTTTCAAGGCAGAATATTAATTAAAGCAATTCATGACATCGGAGTCAGCACTGCGAAAAGTTCTTAGTGGAATACTTTACAGGGAGGAAGATGAAAGTTTATTTACAGTAACATCTGGACTTGGCAGAGCAGCGCAATGAACCTTCAAAACTAATATGAGAACAAAACAGAAATATCAATAATCTAGAAAATAGAACATCACCTAAAAATTTGTATAGGAAATAGAAAATCACTTTTTAAAAGTAAGAAGCCTCAACTTGTCACTAAAAAGATGCACACTAACAAACTATATTTAAAAAAGTAAGAACCTACTATATGCTGTCTCCACGAAACACACTTAACCAGCAAAGCTACCCAAAAGCTTAATGTCAAAGGATGGGAAACAAAATATTAAGAGATGGCATAGATATCCATATATCAGACAAAGTAAACTTCAAACTAAAACTAATTAGAAGATATAAAAAGACACACATACACACACGTGTGCATACACACACACATGTTAATAAAGGAACATTTGTCAAGAAAATAGAACAGCTATAAACTTTTATGTACCAAATGCTGGAGCCCCTAATAATTTCATAAAATATGTGCTTTAAAACATAAAAGACAGTATAGGTCTTGACACAATCACTGTGTGGACTTTGATACTCCACTTTCAAATGAAGATAGTCTTCCAAACTGAAAACAAGTAAACATTTCAGAATTAAAATATTCTATAGATGAATAAGACTTAGCAGATATATACAGAATATTCTATCTAACAAAGAGGGAATACAGAGTTTTCTCAGCAGCACATAGAACCTTCCCCAAAACTGATTATATCATAAGATACAAGTCATGTATCAACAAATTAAAAAATAATGAAATATTTCCTTATCTCCTACCAGGCCATAATGCAATGAAATCAGAAATCAACAGTAAGAGAAATGACAAAAACACTTCAAGATTGAACAAAACACTTTTGAATGAGCAGTGTGCCACCCAAGGAATCAGAGAGAAAATTTAAAAATTCCCCAAGATAATGAGAAGGAAAATGCATAGTATCCTCTGGGTAAGGCAGTCCTATAAGGAAAGTTTATAGCAATAAGTGCTCATATTTAAAAATCTGAGCACATATTCAATAAAAACCTAATAATACACCTTAAGGCTCTCAAATAAATAATGAGTGGCTCATATCAAACTCAGTAAATAGCAAGAATTAATAAGTATTAGGGAAGAAATTAATGAAATTGACATTAAAAGAACAATATGTGGGTCTGGAGAGATGGCTCAGAGGTTAAGCGCAGCTGCTCTTCCAGAGGATCCGGGTTCATTTCCCAGTGCACACACATGGCAGTTCACAACTGTCTGTAACTCCAGCTCCAGGGGATCCAACACCATCACATAGATACACATGTAGGCAAAATACCAATGCACAGAACATAGAAATAAATAAATCATTATAAAAGTATGCAAAATCAATCAAAGAGCTGGCTCTTTGAAAAAGTTACTAAGATAGACAATCCTTAATGAATATGAGAAGAGGAAGGAAGACTGAAATTAATAAATAAAATTAGAAACCAGAAGGGAGTCACCACAACTGACTCCAGTGAAATTCAGAACATCCTTAGGCATGAAGACGTATGACTGAAAAGCTGGAAAATCCCAAAGGAATAGAAGAATTTCTAAAGCATATCAGCTACTGAAGTTAAACCCCGATGATGTGGATTTCTTAAACAGACCATCACAAGCAACAAGATTGAAGGTGCTACTTTCATCCAAGAAGGCAAAGTACAAATACATAAACCAGTAAATGCGGTATACTGTATAAACAAATTTAAGGGCAGAAACCACATTATTGCTTCAGTTGATGCTTGAATGTCATTTAACAATGTTTAATGTGCTTTCATGATAAAAAAAAAAAGACAGAGAGAGAGAGCACGCTTCAGACTTTGGGAATGGATGCAATATCTCTGGAAATAAAGGCTACATACAATAAATCTGTAGCCAACATTTTATTAAGTGACGTCACACTACAAGCACTTCCTCTAAAATGGAGGACCACACAAGGATGTCCACCCTACCCTCTCTTCTTCAGTTTAGAGCTGGAAGTCTTAGCTGCAGCAATTAGACAAGAAAGAGACAAAAAAGGGGTAAGAACAGAAAGGGAGGATGTCAAATAACTCTATTTGCAGATTATGTAATTCTTTACTTAAGAGACCCTACAAAGTCTACTAGAAAACTCTTGTATCTAATTAAAAAAAAAAATCCAAGGATAATAGGAACGGAGGAAGGAGAAGAAATCCAAGTCAAAAGCACAGAAAACATTATCAACAAAACCATAGAAGAAAATTTCCCTACTCTAAAGATGGACATGCCTATCCAGGTACAAGAAGCATATATACCAAACAGACTAGACCAGAAAAGAAAGTCCTCTCAGCACATAATTAAAATGCTAAACACAGAATAAAGAAAACATATTAAAGATTGCAAGGGAAAAGACCAAGTAACATATCAAGAACATTAGAATAATATCTGAATTCCCAATGGAAACTGTAAAAGCCAGAAGGGCCTGGACAGATGTTCTATAAACTCTTAAGAGACCACAGATGCCACCCAGACTACTATAGCCTGTTGTGGATAGCCCTGGGGCTAATCATATTTGATGCTAATTCCATTCTCCTGTGAGGGCTGCAAACAAGGAATGAGTCAGCACTCAGGTGATTTCCTATAAACCTGTTTCCCACCTTAATTTATAAAATAAAGAGAGGTGATGATTGGGCAGATAAATGGAAGGTGGAGCAGAAGGGGGGAAGAGAAAAGAAGGAAAACATGGAAGAGGGAGAGGATGCAGAGGAGGAGGAAGAAGAAGAACAAAAGAAGAGCAGAAGCACATGGCCTGGAGAAACGGCAAGTTCTAAAGGGTCTCATGATGGAGAGGATGGTAGAGTGCTGGTAGATCTGCCCAATCTAGGCACAGAGCATGTATTCATATTAATTGAGTTGTGTTTTCATTGCCGGGCTAATTTGGGTGAAAATTTACCGCAACAATACCCAGCAAAACTTTCAATTACAGTAGATGAAGAGAATAAGATACTCCAATATAAAAATAAATTTAAGCAATTTGTAGGTAGATAGCTACAAATTCAGCCCGACAGAAGGCACTAGAAGGAAAATTCCAATCTGAAGTGGCTAACCACACTGAAGAAAACTTAAGGAATAAATAACTCCAGACCAGAAAATCAAGAGGTGAACTCACAAGCACACACACACACCCATACCCACATCTCACCACCACCAGCACCACCACCACCAACAGCAGCATAATAATAAGAATAACCACTGTTCATTGATAACTCTCAATTTCAGCCTTCTCCATTTCCCAGTAAGAAGACACAGACTAACAGAATGCATGCAGAAATAGGACCCATCCTTCTGCTGCATGCAGTAAACACACTTTAACAGCAACAGTAGACATCACCTCAGGATTGGACAAAGGTTGGACAACAGTCTTCAAAGCCGAGGGCAGCTGGCTGGTTTCCTGGCTGAGTAGATGTGTTGGAGGCTTCTTTTCGTCACAATTTGTAGCATTCTCTTCCCTAAGACTGGTTACTGACCATGCCTCCTCTGCTCTTAACCCATAAGTTGCTTCTCAGGTTGGAGTCTCTCCCTCTCCAGTCTTCCCTTGGAGAAGCCTAAAGCAACCCAAATCACTCCAAGTTGATGATCCTTCTTTATGTCCCTCGTTCCTCATCCCCACCCCCGTGGTGCTGCTGCAGTTGCCTCTTCTTGTTGTTGTTGTACTTCTTGTTGTTCTTCTTCTTGTTTTTGTTCTTCTTCTTCTCTTCTTCTTCCTCCTCCTTCTCCCCCTCCTTTTCTTCTTCTTCTTCTTCTTCTTCTTCTTCTTCTTCTTCTTCTTCTTCTTCTTCTTCTTCTTCTTCTTCTTCTCCTCCTCCTCCTCCTCCTCCTCCTCCTCCTCCTCCTCCTCCTCCTCCTCCTCCTCCTCTTCTTCCTCCTCTTTTTCCAGCTGCTCTAGGAAAGTCCAAGCTTTAACTTCTGTCATTCTGGAGAGCTGGAATGACTGAAGAGAGGGGAACCCCAGGGACATCCTCAACATTACTTGAATTCCTTTTCTTTACTGAGTCTCTATGTCGTTTGCCTATCAGGGTAACTGTGGCCTCGTAAATGAACTGGGCAATGTCCCTTCTGTTTTTGTTTGGTGGAATAATTTGAGGAGTATTGGTATTAATTCTTCTTTGAAACTCTGGTAAAATTCTGGGCTAGAGTCATCTGGTTTGGGGATTTTTGTTGTTGTTGTTGGTAGACTTTTAGTTACCACTTCTATTTCAGACAGGGTTATAGGTCTGAAATTGCTTATCTGATCTTGATTTAACTTTGGTAGGTGGTGTATGTCAAGAAAATAACATATTTTTTTTTTTTTAGATTTTTCAATTTGGTAAGGTTTTTAAAGTATGTCCTTATGGTGTGTTTACACAAAAGAATATGATTCAGTTAAAAAACAACAACCACAACAACAACAAAATCATGAAATTCACAGGTAAGTGGATAGAACTAAGGAAAAATCATCCTGACTGAAGTAACTCAGAAAGACAAAATCGCATAATTGTGGATATTAGGTGTTAACCATTCTATGATATGGTTAAGGTTTTTATTGTAGATGTCTGTGTGTGTGTGTGTGTGTGTGTGTGTGAGAGAGAGAGAGAGAGAGAGAGAGAGAGAGAGAGAGAGAGAGAACCTTCTTCTCTGTTGGTAGGCCTGCAGATCAACACAGCCATTGTGAAAACCCATTTCAAAATTTCTCAAAAAATTAAAAATAGAGTCATAATGTGATCCTGGTGTTTCCATCTTGGCATATACCCAGAGAGCTCCATGCTGTACCACAGGGATGTTTGAAGCCCTTACTTAATGCTACTTTATTCTTTATCATGGAGAGTTGGAGTCAATCTAGTTGTCCATAAACAGATGAATGCATAATGAAAAGTTTGTAATCTATCATCTATCATCTATCATCTATCTATCTATCTATCTATCTATCTATCTATCATCTATCTCATATATATATGCATATACATATAAATATATATATATATATATATATATATATATGCATGTCTCTCTATATAACATGGAATACTATTCAGCTCTAATGAAAAAGGAGGTTAAACAATTTGCAGGAGCTGGGGGTGGGCATAGCTTTAATTTCAGTACTTGGCAGGAAGCAGGAGAGGAGGCAGGAGGATCTCTGTGAGTCTGAGGCCAGCCTGATCCTTGCAAAATCCAGGACATCCAGGGCTACACAGAGAAACTCGGTCTCCAGAAGAAAAAAAAAAAAAAAAAATCAGGAAAATAGATGGACTTAGAATGTATAAAATTAAGTGAGAAAATAATCTCAGAAAGAAACAAAAACACATTTTCTCTCATATGAAGACTATAAGTATACCTGCAAGCAAATGCACATGTGGGTACCGTATAGCATGAAGAAAGGAACAAGAAAACCTAAATACTAGGCCACGGGGAAGGCCTGAGCTGAGGTGATAGACATATGTTATGAATGAGGATAGAAAGATAATTGCTTTTCTAGGTTCTAATTCTGTCATGGAGTTTCTACTCTGGGTGGCAGATAAGAGCATAAATACTGATAATGTAAAAAATTAGTGCGAGACCTCACAGTTTCCGTTCCAAATGTCAATTCTAACTGTATAAAGGTTCACTGGGTTGAGTTGGCTTTGGGTCTGGCTAGTTTGACTGTGACGATGTTTTCTATTTATTTGCAAGGTTTTTTGTTTTTGTTTTTTTAAAGTAAAGTTTATAAAATTAAAAACAAAACACAAAACTACGGGCACTTGTAAAAGAAAATAAGTAAACAAACAAACGCTCCCAGGAAGCAAGGAAATGGAACCAGTGCCATTTGGAGTAGGCTCCAGTATCTGCAGTCAAGAGTGATCCGGAAAACCACAGCGGTGTGTGTGACGTCATGAGGACAGCAGCAGCCAATTAGATATGTAATCAGCATGTCTCTTCCTTGAGCTACTGTCTAATGTCAACTATGAAGTTTCGTCGCCCAGGGGCACTTGGGTCATGTTATTTCAGGGTCATGAGTAAGTCCTTCTTCCTTTTTGCACTCCCTGCCAGTCTTCCAGTGTCCTGGCAACCAGATCCACACTTGCTTTTTCCCTTTCTAGTGAGAAGACTGCTGATGCGGCCCTCCCTCGATCGTCCTGCCTGTATAACACAGTGGCTCTTTGAGTAGGACCGGGATGGTAGTAAGTGCCCGGAGATTTTTCCACCAGCATTTTTTCCTCTAGACCACCAGAACAGAGTGGAAACGGAGACCCATTGGTTTCAATTAACTGCGATGAGAAATTGCATTCATGGCTGGCTTTGCCATTCATTTTTGCACCAAGAACTTTATGGAGTGGGAATGGCAGAACTCATCTGGCAGGGCTTTCAAATGCAGACGGCCAGTCCCCAAATCCCCTAGGTGTGAGGGCTGCGTTCTCCCCAGCCATGTTCTTTTCAATAAACATTCCCACACTTGGCCCTTTCCTCAAGCCGCCCTGTCCGTGCCCTCCCAGCGCCTCCAGCTTTCCACCCGGCGCTGGCTCCTCCAAGCAGAGCTGCAGCCTTCCAGTCCCAGGTTGACCTTGGCAGAGTGCCTCAACCGCTCATTCTTTTTGTAGAAGTAGAAACTCTCCAGCGTAGATTTCTGCACTTGGCCTCTCTGCTGAGATTTTTAGGACATGAGGCACAGGCAACCCCCAGCTGACACGAAGCAAGGCCGAAACACTTGTTTAGCCAAAGTCTGTCTACTGAATTAGATTTGCCTTTGGTGACCTGCTGCTGAGACTGCACTGAGACAACTGGGAGCAAGGCCAGCTTGCCCGTGTCTCCTGAACTTGCTTAATGCATGGAGGGATAACTGATGTTCTCTGTCCATCTCTATTCCCTATTTGCCCTTGTGGACAAAACCTTCACACGGTATTTGTTCTTCACATTTTTTTATTTTATTTTATTTTATTTTATTTTATTTTATTTTATTTTATTTTATTTTATTTTATTTTATTTTATTTTTAATTCTAAGACAGGGTTTCTCCGTGCTGTCCTTGCTGCCCTGGAACTCACTCTGTAGACCAGGCTAACCTTGAACTCAGAAATCTGCCTGCCTCTGCCTCCCAAGTGCTGGGATTAAAGGTGTGTGCCACCACCCGGCTGTTCTTCACTCATATAGTAGGCACTCAGTCTAGGATACTTGTAACAATTCTCTGACATTGCTCAATAGCTGAGGGTTTCTATATCTGAAAATTATCCACTGATTACCAATTGAGCCAATCAAATCAGACAACACCGAGGAGGAGAACAAATTGGCAAAATAGTAAATCTTCGAATATTTGGGTTTCTGCTTTCTTCTGAGGTTTGTTTTGTTTTGTTTGTCGTTGGTTGGTTGGTTGGTTGGTTGGTTTTTCGAGACAGGGTCTCTCTGTATAGCCCTGGCTGTCCTGGAACTCACTTTGTAGACCAGGCTGGCCTCGAACTCAGAAGTCCACCTGCCTCTGCCTCCCCAGTGCTGGGATTAAAGGCTTGTGCCACCATGCCCGGCTCTTCTGAGGTTTTTACCTGATGGCAAAACCTCCCCATAATCCACAGAGTATCAGGTTTTACCGTCAAAGAGGAGGTGGTCGGGGTTTAGGCAGAAGTCCCATGTTTACCACCACAGAGCTTTGTGATTAAATATGGCTCAGTAAGACGGGCAGATGGATCTCTTGTGAATTTGAGGGTAGCTTGGTGTACATAATGAGTTTCAGGCCAGCCAGGGCTATATCATGAGATCCTGTTTCAAAGGGAGAAGTGAAAAGCCAGCTAGAATAGAAAAAGAAAAACTATAGCTGTGTGACCTTAAAATCTCAGTGTTCTTTTTGACATAATAAAGAGCACAATACTCCCCCTTAGGAGGGAATTGGAGAGTTAAATGGGAGTAGTTCCTGTTTTGATTACTGAACACACCTTGGTTCTGTCCAAAATTATACCAGGCTTGGGCTTCTCATACTTGTATCTGTGGTCCCCAGTTGAACCTTTCTGGTACCTTAGCATTCTCTGTAGCTAAACAATATTTACAGGCTATTTTCTATTTTCCATGGTACATATTTGTTACTTCAGCGCTGTCACAAGTAGAAGAGTTCTTTCTGTTTGTGGTAAATCCCCAATTGCACGGTCAGTGTGGATTTATTGCCACTAAATCTTGCCCGTGGTACGCAGCTCAGGGTGAAGAGTAACACTTCCCTCTCCAGGATGGTCCACATGTGCACAGCTCAGGGGTTGTGACTAGCGTGTTCCATATTGATGACTGACTAGGTGAGAGTGTCGCTAGTCTTGTATATGCTCGGCCCAGGGAGTGGCACTATTAGAAGGTAGGGCCTTAATGGGTGGGTGTGGCCTTATTGGAGTGGGCATGGCTCTGTTGGAGTGGGTGTGGCCTTGTTGGAGTAGGTGTGGCTTTGTGGATAGGCGCTTTAAGGCCCTTATCCTAGCTACCTGGAAGGCAGTATCCTGCTAGCAGCCTTCAGATGAAGATGTAGAACTCTCAGCTCCTCCTGCACCATGCCTGCCTGGATGCTGCCATGCTCCCACCTCGTTGATAATGGACTGTATTTCTGAACCTGTAAGCCACCACGAATTAAATGTTGTCCTTATAAGAGTTGCCTTGGTCATGGTGTCTGTTCACAGCAGCAAAACCCTAACTAAGACAGCAGGAGATAAGTATACCACTTCGTAGTGTTGGCTGCTGTGCTAAAATAGTTCCAAAGGATACTGGTCCCTCCATGCTGGAAGGCTCACTTCTGTAGTATTCCTAATTGCAGATGGAGTTTCATCCTTGATGCTTGTACTTGTTGATAAAGCACTGTCACAATCCTTCTCAGGACTTTGAAGCAAACCATTTTTATTTCTTTGTGTGTGTGTGTGTGTGTGTGTGTGTGTGTGTGTGTGTGTGTGTGTGTATGTGTGTGTATTAGAGTCTTGATGTGTAGCTTTGGCTGTAAGAACAGGTTGGGCTTGAACTCATAGATGCCTTCAAATCCCATTTGGACCTGGATTTCATGTCACTCTGAGGCCAAGATGCCCAAGTATTATTATTATTTTTTCTATTTTAGCATACAATAGCCAGTCTCTCTTTGTTCAGGTCCGTGGATATGGTGTAACTGCTATATTCAAACATAGATTAAGTAGTTGGGAGATTTCTACAGCAGATCTCATAGGTCACTACATAAGGAAGATGGTAAGGTGGTGGTCCAGGCCAGAGGTTATATGTGAGGTCAAGCCTCACCTTGGAGCTGGGGGAGTTAGGTTTTAGGCGTTAGAGAGGACATTCCTGAAGGCTTGGAGGATTCTACCCAGGTGCACAGGACAGCCTCTAGGAGTTTCCCAGGATCTGTGTTCTCCTTGATGAACTTCCAAGAGACATTATCTCAGTACATTCCATGTCAATAAAGAGTGTTTCAGGAGACAGCATCTGGGGAGCATGTGCGCCCTTCAGCGCTGTCACAGGTAGAAGAATTCTTTCTGTTTGTGGTAAATCCCCAATTGCACGGTCAATGTGGATTTATTGCCACTAAATCTTGCCCGTGGTACGCAGCTCAGGGTGGAGAGTAACAATTCCCTCTCCAGGATGGTCCACATGTGCACAGCTCAGGGGTTGTGACTAGCGTGTTCTGTATCGATGACTGACTAGGTGGGAGGTGTCGCTAGTCTTAGATCTGTTCCTTTTGCATGTGGGCCATCCCAGCACTATGTTGGCCCCACCCCTGTCTCTCTCTGAAGTCCCTCCTGATTTCATCAGATGAGGTCATAGCACTGCCACAATCCTTCTTAGGACTTTGAAGCTAAGTATTTGCATTTGTTTGGGCGTGTGTTTTTGAGACAGAGTCTCACTCAGAGGCTTTGGCTCTAAGAACAGGTTGGCCTTGCACTCATAGTGATCTACCTGACTCTGCTTCTCAAGAATTAAAGCTGTGTGCCCAACAGCCAGCCCTGAAGCAAGTTTTACGCCTGAAACGAAGAACTCTCATGAAACCTTTCTTCTTTTCCTTTCTGTTCGGAGACAGTTTTTTTTATTACCCTCTGCTGCCATCGTGGTCTTCCAGGATTGAGGACAGTGCCCAGTCATGATCTCTAGGTTTTTGTTTGTTTGTTTGTTTGTTTCCTGTAAGGATGAAGCTTTCAAATCTCATTCTAGCTTTGGGGAGAAGGTTTTTTTGGGGGGTTTTCGTGGGGTTTTTGGTTTGTTTGTTTGTTTCAGAATGCATCCTGAATTGGAAAGTCTGACGCACAATTCATGGTATTTTATCATTGTTTTTATTATGAAGATGACACCGTTTTGTTTTTGTTCATCGTAAGATTTATTGCTTGGACTCAGTGGTCCTTTCTGAGAACCATTTTCCACTGTGTGGCCAAGGATGTCCCTCTCATGGCCTCTGTAAAGGTATTCCTTGTCATGTTTGGCGTTCTTTCTCATTTGTGTTCAAGCTATGGATTTGCAACTATGTATTTACAATCTGGATCCCCAACAACCAGCTACATAACTGACAGCCAGCTACCGCTGCACAGTCCAGTCTTGGAAACAATACTCTATATCCAGAGATATTTGCTTTTCAAGTGAAGCAAACAACAAATCCAACAAGATCATAGTGACTAACATCCACTGAGCATGTGCAATGCCCATTGGACACACTACTTAGCCACACACAGAAATGGCTTGTGATTAATATTTATTTGTTTGTTTATTTTTGCAGTAGAGTCTTGCTACGTAGCTTTGGCTGTAAGGACAACTTGGTCTTGAGCTCACAGTGACCAACCTGGCTCTGCTTCCCAAATTCAGACATTAAAGCTATGTGCCTCCACTGCCACGGTAAAGCAAGTTTTTAACCCCTGAAATTGAGAACTCTCATGAACCCCGCTGTCTTTCTTCTTTCCCTTTATTGGGGGGGATTTTAGAAATGTATCCATATCTCATAAACAAGCAGTCCTGAATACAATGCTGATAGGGAACTTGATCCAAGTTCAGTCGAAAGTGTGACAGGCCTGGGATTCTCCTGCAGGAAGGCAGTGGGACGTCAGAGTTCTGAGTTCCACACGGATCTTGGATCTTGTGCACGCAGGGTTTGTGCAGGTTCAGTTTACTTTAGGCTCTCTTTCAAGCGTGTTTTCTTTTCTTCTTTCTTTCTTTCTTTCTTTCTTTCTTTCTTTCTTTCTTTCTTTCTTTCTTCCTTCCTTCCTTCCTTCCTTCTTTCCTTCTTTCTTTCTTTCTTTCTTTCTTTCTTTCTTTCTTTCTTTCTTTCTTGATGGAAAGATTAGGCACTTGATCGACTCTCTGATGGTGCTGTATGATAGGACGTACAAGCATCAGACTGCTGGGTGTTCCAGTCTACGAGGTCCTGCTGTACAGACACCCTTTGATAAACCAGCAATCCAAGGCACAAATGAAATACAAGGACAAGAGTTCTGAGGTCTGCCTTCAGAACCAGGAGCAATCGCCACTTCCCATTGTTGGTGACCTCTGTGAAGGGTGGAAGGTAACGAGACTCACACATACGTACATCCACATATTGCTAGTTCCTGCATAGTCTATACGCAGATAAAGACTTGAGAAATTGGTCGTCCTTTGGTTTCGGACCCTGGGACAAGGAGTCGAGGTACATATTTTACACAATGGAGCAGACCTGGTCTCCAGGGTCTCCCAGAGTCCCTCAGTCCCTTCCTGGCACACCTTGACCCCAACCTTGAACTTTTTAACCCAGGGGCTGGGCTGCCCTTCCCTCTGAGGTTTCTCCCTATATAATCCAGACTGCCCCCTCACCCCCTCTGTGTGTCTGTGCACGAGCACACATGTTCAAACTGGTTTTCAAGTGTAACACGTTTCCCAAATGACACTGAGGATTTACGTTGTGTGTAGATCCCTGCAATGCCAGTTTATACATAGGAATGGAGAATGGACAAGCTGGGCTGTAAGTTCCCTGGGAAGTGACTAGGGAGGACAGGGCTGCCAGGATCAGCAGACACTGCCACAGAAAGCTGAACTTGGGTGACTCCTCTGTCACTGCCCTGTCCTTTCCCCTGTGACTTTGGCTAACACTCCCTCTTTCAGGCCTTTAAAAAGACATTGACTATTGCTTGTCTGCATAAAGAAAAAGTATTGCCTGGTCAGGCAGGGAAGACCAACTGGTGTGTGTCTTTAGTACTGACATGAGGATACAGGCTCCAGCAGGAATGAATCTCTCTGCTCTGGAAGCAGCTCATCTTGGTTTAACCAAACACAAAACTCAAAGGGGTCCAGGCAGTGGTGGCACATGCACTTGGGGGGCAGAGGCAGGCAGATTTCTGAGTTCAAGGTCAGCCTGGTCTACAGAGTGAGTTCCAGGACAGCCAGGGCTACACAGAGAAACCCTGCTCCGAAAAATTAAACACCAAAAATCAAACACCAAAAACCAAACCAAAACCAAAACCAAAACCAAAAAACCTAAAACTCAAAGGGGTTTTCCTCCGGTCCATGGGGCGATTTTTAAGAATGGCTCCTTGTGCCTGGCCCTTTGCCTGGTACATTTTTGTGACTTCCAGTCAAAATAGATGGATTCAGCCAGGATTTTCACTTTTCAAAAACAGTCACTGCTGGGTTCCTTGAAACTGCCACCACCAAACACTACCCCCCCCCACCCCCACATTTAAAACATGCTTTGATTTCTTGGAATTGGAGGCGCGGGGCTCCGAAGGGCCGCTACGACTCTGAAAAAGGAGCTGCTAGTGCCAGAGTTCCCACTGCCTGGGCGGCTATTGGCGGCTCTCCTACCACCAGCCTGGAATGCACACAAGCGGGCTGCTCTCCCCACTTTATCACAAAGGAGCTCATTTTGTGAATGAACAGCGCAGCCAGCAGCACAGCGCTATTCCGGGCGACCTTTGCCCGGGGATTGGATTCCCTCCCAGCGGGGAGATCAGGCCTTAGGAAAAGGTTAGTTCCTTGAGGTCCAAGGCCTGCTGGGCAGAGGTCTGGAGAGGGAAAAGCTCCGAGAACTTTTCTCCTCCCCCCAACCCCTCCCTCACCATCTCCAGCGACCGTTCTTCTGGCTGCTGTAGCTTTCTGTGCCTTTGTGGGTTTTTTTTTGGGGGGGGGGGACTGGCGGGTGTGTGTGTGGGGGGGTGCTGATTGGACTCTGCAGCAAGGAGCTATATAACTCCTGCAATTTTTACTTTTTTTTTTTTTTTTTTTTTTGGTAGCTGCCTAGTATTTCCCCGCTGCTTCCCAACAGCAATTCTGAGGTCCTCCCGAGTTTCCACCCCTTCCTCTCCATGCCACCCCCCCCCCCACCGTGGCGCTTCAGTTTGATGTTTTTTTGGTATCAAAGCAAGGTCTCCAGGAACCCTGCAACTAAAGACTTTAATGAGGACCATGCTCACGAAATCCTGGCTGCCAAAGACATGATGATTTATGCCCCTCACTCTCCCTAACAGCAAGAGGACTATTTGTAAAAATAAAAAAGCCGCTCATATGGAATTAAACAAGAGCATAGCTGCTTCCTTCCAGACCCCGGGAGCTTAACAAAGAGCATCCACACTCCAGCACATGGCGGGCGCCGGGCTTCCTATCACACAAAGCTAAATCCTGTTACCTCGGGCAGAGGCACACACTCTCTCTAAAACCCTGCCGGCAGACCTCAAAGGAGCAATGCAGAGGGCAATCAAATGAGTGGCCAGAAGAAAGAGGGGTGCCAGGAGCTTAGACCGAGGTCGAAGCACCCACCTGATGGGCTGCTGAGGGAGGAATTGAGGTGTTTGGTGTAAGATGGTTGAGCGACTGGCAAATAACTATTTGGTTTGGGTCAGCTGTGTGAAAGGCGGGAACCCTGAGAGCTCCCTTTTCTTGGATCTAGCATTATTGTTTCTGGGATAACTGGGGGTTCCCTCCTTGGGGGTTTTTACTCTTGTTAATAAAAGACTTTAGAAATGGACTCCAAGGAAACTCTGGGACAAGTTTATTAGAGTTTGAGAGAAAAGAAACAGAGTAGACAAACTGTAAGTTTTGGCAGCTGCCAAGAGGGGAGGAAGAGAGAGACAGAGAAAAAGAGAGACAGAGACACACAGAGAGAAACAGAGAGAGAGAGAGAGACAGAGAGAGAGGGACACACAGAGAGACAGAGAGGAAGAGAGGAAGAAAGAGGGAGAGAGGGAGGCGAGACATGTCTTTTGAGTTAAGAGGCAAGGACCCTGCCATTTTCAGCAGTAGACAGCCAAGCAGCAGCTTGGTAGAAGGAGCAGGCAAGCTTCAGGGAAGAGATGGGAAAGTCCAGTGTGTCACTGAAAGCATACTGAGGTTTCTGGGCCGTAGAGTAGGCAGGTTCTGCAAAGCTATGCAAGTGGCTGCATCAGCAGAGGGCATTCTGGGAGGAGGAAGAAGTAAGTTATCACATGAAGGGGGTGGTCATTCCTCCCATGTTCTCGCATATCTTTTTTTTTTTTTAAGAATTATTTATTTTATGTATGTGAGTACACTGTTGCTGTCTTTAGACACACCAGAAGAGGGCCTCGGATCCCATCACAGATGGTTGTGAGCCACCAATGTGGTTGCTGGGAACTGAACTCAGAACCTGTGAAAGAGCAATCAGTGTTCCCGCTGAGCCATCTCTCCAGCCCTCTTGCAGGTCTTTAGACAAATCAGCTTCCCTGGAAGTGGCAGGGTGAATAACTGATGCGCTCTGCCAGATTAACTCTTAAGGGAGGGGACAATAGTGCATCAGGTTGTAATGTATGGAGCCTCTGTGGACAATGTCGTGCCACTACTCAGAGCCAGAGGCAGTCTATTCTGGTTGAGGATTGGGCCGTGCGGATGAACTGACTAAAGAATTCAGGGTTGCCGAGGGCACAGACGTTATTGCAGAGAGACAATGTGAAGTAATTAGAGCAGTAGTTCTCAACCTGTGGGTTGTGACCACCTGGGTTACATATCAGATATTTACATGACACGTTTTAACAGTAGAAAATTTGTAGTTACCAAGTATCAATGGAATAATTTTACAGTTGGGAGTCACCATACCATGAGGAACTGTATCAAAGGGTTGAGGCTCTAGGAAGGTTGAGAACCACTGATGGGAGAGACAAGACTCAGGTTAGAGATGGGGCTTTGGATCAAGTTCATGGCAGCTCAGACCAGAGGGGGAAAAATGAGGTGAGAAGAGGAATAGGCTGAGGGATTAGAACCTAAAGGTTGGGTTGTGTAAAACGGTCCCTATGTCCCCCAGGAACTCAAAATGAGAGTTCCAGAGATGGGCCTGGGTGATAAGCCCATCTTGATGTTGCTGAAAAGGGAGGGCTGGCTGGCCCTGGGTCAGACCAAGAAACATGAGCGATTTTAACTTGCTGGGTGTGATGTGATGCTCCAGTCATTTTCCTGGGGGCGAATCGAGGCTTCCTGTGACAGCTACTACATTATAAGCAAATCATGACTGTGGAGACCTAACCGATGTCCCAGGACGGGGGGCTGCAGTATCTCAATGCCCAAACCAAGTCCCAAAAGTAAGACATTTCACAACGTTGTTTTATTCACTCTGGGTTTTTTTTTTTTTACATCTGGAGGGGCAGTTTCCTGCTAAGACACTATTTTCCTCCCAGCCCCCTTCCCCATTTGATTGCTTCCAATTCAAATCTGAGGGCACTGAACATAAATCTTCCCACCCAAAGGCACAAAGTTAATCTGCGTGTTTCTAAGAATGTCTCTGAGGTGGGAGAGCGTGTCCAGTGTGTCTAACGTGCTTTTAGAACTTCCCTTTCACCTTGATTTGTGGAACCTCCCCCCCCCCAGCGTAGTACACCCTGAAAAAGCATAGTAAAAGTGAGTGGAAGGGAGAATGGATTAGTATCTGAATGAAATACCCAGCATCTCCACTCCTAGCCTGGTTTGATAGTAGCTCTAGAAGCCTCACAGAAGTGCAAGGGGTGACCTCAGAGCCTTCAGAAGGGGCAAGGTATGGCATATCCTGCCACCTTAGGACCCCTGACAGTAGAAGTCAGACACAGGAAGAAGGATCCCTGAGGGCGGGGCCTGCAGAGGAGATGGTCACTTCTCGGGGAGATTTATTCACTTATTGAACATAAACTGGGTGCTAAGACAGAGCAAGCTAGTCCTGGTTTTCAGGGAACAGAGAGCCCTTGGGAAACAACCTTTAGGCGCTTTAAGATCTGTGTCCTTCAGTGACAGCGCCTGCTCATTGAAGCTGCAAGGGGAGATTCCGCTGTCTTCTCTTCCTTTTCCTTACCCCCCCTTTTCCGTCCCCCTCCTTCTCTCTCTCTCCCTCTCTTTCCCCGCTCTCTTCCCCATCTCCCTCCCTCTCCCTGTCCCACCCCTCCCTCACTCCACTCTGTGTGCATGCACATGACTGTGTGTGTGCGTGTGTGTGTGTGTGTGTGTGTGTGTGTGTGTGTGTGTGTGTATGCTCTGGTCATCCTTTCTCAAACGCACTATTTACTGTCAACCCCCGACTTGCGTGCCACCTGCAAAATCTGTGTGTGTCCTCCTTTTTCCCTTCCCCATTCTTCTTACTGGTGGAGTTTCCTTAGAAAGGGCAACCTACAGCCATGAATCCCTCCTCTATTCTTGTTCAGATGTCTCTTAGCTCTCCTCTTGGCCCCCTGTACTCTGTATGGGTCCAACCTCTTGCTGGACTTTCCTACTTGCTTAACCAGCAGACTTCTCAAGTCGGCACCTTCAAGAGAGAATTTCTGCCTCTCCCCCCACCCCCCCACACTCTTCAACTTCAGCCCAACATCTACCATTCTCCTCGGTTTCATGCATTCTCTCTGTTAAACCCAATTGTTTAAACCTTGGCTTTACTGACCCTTTCTCCTCACCTCCACCTGATACAATGTTTCTGCTTCTAAAACATCTTTCAACTTCACCAGCTTCTCATCTCCCCTGTAGCAATCCTGCTGTGAACTATTCTTTTAGCAGCCTGTGATGTTATATTTTATTTTATTGTTAAGACATCTTCTGGATAAAGAGATTCTGGAAAATGTAACTTTGATCATGTCTTTTACCTGTTTTAATTTCTTCAATTTCATCATGCACTTATTGAAATCCAAAGTTTCTACTTCGGCCACCAAGGACCACATCCCGCCCCTTCTAGGTCTCTGATGGAACTTCCTCTTTCCCCTCTGGGCTCCTGTGTCTGCTGCTCCTGGAACTCCTGCTCCTGCCACTCATGTTATGGCTTCTGGCGCCTTTGCTTTTTCTTCTTGCTATCAGGAACACTCTTCCCCAGACCCTTTCAAGGCCCATTCCTTCTCATAATTCATATTCAATTTAAATACCTTCTCAGAGAGCTGCATCTCGGACCTGACACCTTGACTGTCTGTTAGAAAAGATATTACCAGCTCATCTTGCTGAATTTTTTCCACAACTCTCAATGGCAGATGTATGTGTGTATGTATGCATGCATGTATATATGTGTGTATGTATCTATATATGCATGTATGAATGTATGCATGTGTATGTATGTGTGTATGTATGCATGTATGTATTATGTATGTGTGTATGTATGCATGCATGCATGCGTGTGTGTGTGTGTGTGTGTGTGTGTGTGTGTGTGTGTGTGTGTGTGTGTATTTTGAATCACAGTCTCATAACGCAGCCCCAATTGGCCCAATTGGCTATGTAGACCAGATTGGCTGCTTCTGCCTTCCAAATGCTGGAATCACAGGCCCATTTTGTCAAACAATGCTGAAACCCCCCAGTTAACTCTGGTTTTATTATGTCTTGTGTCTGCTCTTTTTACCTTGAGAATAAGCTTTATAAACACAAGGAACTTGTCTGGTCAGTTGGCAAATTTGCACCTTAGCTATTCTTGACAAATTACACCATCTTTGGTGTTTCACCTTCAAAATAACCCACAAGCACTGTGGTTCTCAGCCTTCCAATGCTTCAACCCCTTAGTTCCTCTTGTTCCAGAGTCATAAAATTATTTTTGTTGCTACTTCATAACTGTAATTTTGCTACTGTTATGAATCATCATGTAAATACCTTTGTTTTCTGATGGGCTTAGGTGACCCTGTGAAAGGGTGTTTAGAATCCTCTCCCCATGGAGTCAGGACCCACAGGTTGAGAAGTGCCACACAGCACAGCAGTTCTTTCCTTATGCTAACGCCTTGCAGAGTCTGATCATGAGCCAATCTGGAATGACCTGTGTGGACTGATAACGGAGAATCTCAAAAATGGCAGAACATGAGCCTCAGGGACCAGGTCTCAAAAGCCATCCGAACCTCTGCCTGGGTTCCAAGGACGACTTCCTCTGGGGAAAGCCAGCTTCGAGGATATCAAACTGGAATTATGGAAGCATCCACATGCACACTGCCATCCTCCTAACATCCGCCATCAGGTTAGCAGTGACGAATGGCATCAAGCCTTCAGATGACCATGTAGCTCCTGCTTACACCTTAACAACAGTGGGGGAGAGACCTCAAGCCAGAACCAACTCAGCCAAAATACTTCTGAGGTTCTGAGTGCGTGAGGTTCTTGGTATTTACCTTAATGTGTTTATGTGGTTGTGAGTAGTTACAGTTTTGGATCGGTGGTTATCTAGCAGCAGGTCATAGCCTACAACACCGTTATGCTCTTGGCATATGATTTTCCACCAGGAACAGATGAAGACACCAGAGCAAGTGATTTTTCAACAGCATAATTCTAAGGAAAGAAAACTCAGCAACTTCCTCAGCCCAACAGCTCCTCATCACAGGATGTCAGAGGGACAGAACTGAGCTGTGTGTTATGTGCAGATGGACCCAGGTTTTCTTCTTTACAGTCCTACAGTGGGGGGACAGGATGTCACCTACAACCCCCAGTGTGTTGTAAGAGCACCCGTGTTCTTTAGTACACAGTTTCTAGACATCTAAAAAAATCTCATTCCCCAAATGTCTTCCCACGGAAAAATTTATTTGTGGGCTGGTAACACTTCGTAGTGAGTTAAAGCACTTACCACCAAGCCTGGTGGCCAGAAGTCAGAACCCACGTGATAGGAGAGAACTGCCCCTTAGAAATCATCCTCTGGGGGCTGGAGAGATGGCTCAGTGGATAAGAGCACTGACTGCTCTTCCAGAGGTCCTGAGTTCAATTCCCAGCAACCACATGGTGGCTCACAGCCATCTGTCATGAGATCTGACTCCCTCTTCTGGTGTGTCTGAAGATAGCTACAAGGTACTCATAACAATCTGAAGATAGCTACAGGGTACTCATAATAAACAAACAAACAAACAAACAAACTTATAAAAGAAGAAAAGAAAGAAAGAGGAAAGAAAGAAGGAAAGAGAGAGAGAGAGAGAAAGAAAGAAAGAAAGAAAGAAAGAAAGAAAGAAAGAAAGAAAGAAAGAAAGAAAGAAAGAAAGGAAGGAAAGAAATCACTCTCTGGGCCCCACCACATACATGCCCCCACACACAATAGACTTAATGTTTAAAAATAAACAATATTGCTCATTAGTACAAGAGGATTGCAAGTCCCCTACCCTGCAGAGGATAACGTAGAGATGGTGCACAGGGGATGGACTATTCAGGGAGTAGTCCCCGCAAGCCACACAAGCCTTGCATTTTACTATGCTTTTCAAAGTTAATTATACTTTTTGAAATTTTGCTTTACCTGACCCCCCCCCCAAAAAAATTCAGTTATCTTTGCAAAGCACACATGTGGTGGACCGGTTCCTTTAACCTAACTAGCAGGGCTCTACCTTCCTGTGCTCTTCATTCCATTGTGTGAAGAATACAGAAAACCTATCGCCTACCCTCCTCCCCCCTGCACAGTAAATATCTTAAATATTATACATTCTCTGAAATGTTGTGTCATTGGGCGGAGGCTTCCTCCACTAATTCTTCTTGCCTCTGGCAATCCCCATTCTGTTCTCCGAGAGTCTGTGGGTTCAGCTTTAGATTCTGCACATAAACAATGCCGGACAATGTTGGTGTTTCTACTCCCAGCTTCTTGCACTTGATGTCCCGCCTCTGTGTTCATTCAAGTTACTGCAAAGGCCAACCTCATAAAGGCTGATTATTGTCATTGAGTGCATACCTCAGTTCCTCTCCTGATGAATGCATACATTGACAACTCTGAATAATGCTGAAATTATCATGGAGCTACATATGTTTACTTTCTTCATAGTTAAACAAACTGTCTTAGTCAGGGTTTCTATTCCTGCACAAACATCATGACCAAGAAGCAGTTGGGGAGGAAAGGGTTTATTCGGCTTACACTTCCATACTGCTGTTCATCACCAAAGGAAGTCAGGACTGGAACTTAAGCAGGTCAGGAAGCAGGAGCTGATGCAGAGGCCATGGAGGGATGTTCTTTACTGGCTTGCCTCACCTGGCTTGCTCAGCCTGCTCTCTTATAGAACCCAAGACTACCAGCCCAGAGATGGTCCCACCCACAAGGAGCCTTTCCCCCTTGATCACTAATTGAGAAAATGCCTTACAGTTGGATCTCATGGAGGCATTTCCTCAACTGAAGCTCCTTTCTCTGTGGTAACTCCAGCTGTGTCAAGTTGACACAAAACTAGCCAGTACACAAACAAACGACAAAAGTCACCAGGTCCTGAGTCTCCTGGTTACTATTCCACCACAGAGCTCCACTCACAACTCTAACTTAAATATGCTTCCATCCGTGACAACGGGAATCTCAGTATCTGAGCATCTCAGCATCTGAGAGGTGGAAAACATCATCATTTCCCCCTTAATAGTAATGAAAAAAATCTTTGCATCGGGTTGTTCTGTTAGTGGCAGGATTTAAGAAAAAAAAACAAAAAACAAAAAAACAGAAAACCAAAGTTCTCAAGGGCAAACTGTATATACTTTGCCTAAGTTGGTTAAGAAGTAAGTTTTGGAATAAAAAATTCACTATGTAGATTTGTTGTTTAAGACACTGTGAAATGTGTAGTTATATTAAGATAATCACCATAGTAAAATTAGTAATATATTTGACATGGCTAATATTTTTTTGGTGAGTGGTTAAAAATCATTATGACTATATTTTTAATTGTTTTAAGTGTGTGTGTGTGTGTGTGTGTGTGTGTGTGTGTGTGTATACACATCAACGTACTTCCCACAGAGAATAAAGGTGCAGGACCCATTGGATCCGGAGTTAGAAGTGCGCTGAAGTGCGTGTGAGCCACCCAGAGAGGATGCTGGGTGTCAAAGTTGGGATCTCTGCAGGAGCAGTAGATACGCCTAACCTCGGAGCCACTCCTCCAGCCCTACAAGCTTGCTCTTTGTTAAGACCCATGAGTACTGGAGCTCTGAATCTGATTGGACAAATAGAAGATCCTTTTGTTCCTTAGGTCCTGAATGGGCTCGGAACTCACATCTTACATACTAGAATGCTTTCTTGGCAAACATTGTACCCTACACCTGGGTTTTCGTTATTTGCATAAAAGTCTGAAACGTCTGTAGGTAAGACTTTGAACAACGCGTATTCAACACAATGCTCAAAATTCAGAAGAAGCACAAAGCAAGCAAAGCGAGGGAGCTAGGAGAGACGCAGAGCCAGAAGCTTTAGTGAGAGAGTGAGGGACTGCGGTGGCAGGGTCAGCTGACCCCACCATGCAGGCAAAGGGATGAGGCAGGCGTCTCCTCATGAAAGGCAGAATTGAACAGCAAGTCCTGATAATCTGGAGATGATGCTTGCTTCCCCCCTCCCTCAAGGCACTAAATAATTCCAAGGCCTAGAGCCTGGAATTATTCTCTGGGTCAGATTACCACTTTCTGAGATGGGATGCGCACACGGTAAAAGAGGAAGGGACGTGTGAGGTCTCTGAGCGCTGGCCCTAAACTTGGGGAGAGTACGCCCCTCAAGGTCTCAAGTCTTTTCAGTGCAAGTAAATGCAGAGGCTTGGCCACATCAGTGTCTCTCCGTTGACTCTTCTCGGGTTTTGTTTGTTTGTTTGTTTGTTTGTTTAGCTTTGCTAGGGCAACAGTCTCTCAGAGGCACTGGAGCCTGTCAGAGGGCTGTGAGGACCGAAACGGAAGGGCTGGAAGCATTTTCCGAGGTATCCGAGAGCAGAAGGTGCAACTATTATGTAACGAGCTGGAATTTTATCAGTCCTCGACACGTGCATTCTAATGAGCTCGGTCCCCCGGGTGGGGGTGGGGGGTGGGGGAGGTCAGCGCTTGTCCCAGCGATCCAGCCATTACTTGAAACCATCCTGAGAATGCGCGCCTCTCTGGAAATTGTCTTCAACCCTCCAGCACATTCTTTTGAATGATCTTGATGAGGGCAAATCCGAGTCTTTCGAGTCCGAATGTTTGTTCTTATGTAACAGGTAATTTTCTAGGCTTACCAGCCCAGGGGAATCGTCGAAGAATTAACCAATGCCATAAGCTTATTGCTCAAAAGCTCAGGCCCACCAGCTGCAGTGGGAGGGCTGGGACCTACCTCATTCTGCCTCCAGGTGTAGGTTTGGAGGGTGGGAGGGACTCTGGTATGGGGGGGGGGGATGTGGGGGAGAGAGGGGTGAGGGGTGAGGGGAGAGGAGTGGGAGGAGGAAATGTTAACTGTTGGGTTTTGTTGTTGTTCGTTTGTTTGTTTGTTTTTAACAAATGAGCTTATATTATTCATCTATTTTCCTTCTCAACCCTGCAGTTGCTTGGTCGTTCCAAAAAGCACCTGAGCCATTCTTCTGCCGGGCGGCCTTCCTTGTGTTTCCTCCGCTCCTCTGCTCCTCCAACTCTCTAACTTGAGATTGAAGTGTGCACAGCTCACAGTTTACTTTATGTCTTATAAGGACCTAGACAAGAGGACACAAATGTCACCAATGCAAGTGATGTCTTTATGGAGCAAGAAATGCTCATGGGCCTGATCTGAGATTTGAGCACCATGCGTTCAATGTACCCCAAAGGCCACACTTTACCTCACAAGTATGCTCAATTATTACATAAAATAAAATGAAATGAAATGAAATAAAATAAAATAAAATAAAATAAAATAAAATAAAATAAAGGTGGAGGAGAAGAGGCTCTGGAAAGGTGGCTCAGTTCATAAAGGAGCCACAGAAGCCATTCTGGACTTCCTTCTGTTTCTGCACAAGCACCATCTACCGATTAGCTTTTGCTCTTAAACAATAGCCACTTCTTGCTCCATTACAGCCGTGTCTTTCTATCGTGCTGTGTATCTTGGCTCCTGATCTGCTGCTGTGAAGAGACACCGTGACCAAGGTAACTCTTTGGGGGGGGCTTGCTTAGAGTTTTAGAGGGCTCATCCATTATCATCCATTCGTCAGGATGGCAAAGTGCTGGAAAAGTACCTAAGAGGTTAGATCCTGGCCCACAGAAAACAGGGAGATGGAGGGGGAAGAGAGGAGGAAGAGGGAGAAGGAAGACAGAGAGAGAGAAAGGGAGGGAGAGGGAGAGAGAGAAGAGGAGAGATAGGGAGAGAGACAGAGACAGAGATTGGATATGGTGTGGGATTTTGAAACTCCAAAATCCATTCCCAGTGGCATATCTCCAAGACACCTCCCAGTCCTTCTCAAATAGTTCTACTAGTTGGTGACTAAGTATAAAATCTATGAGCCTATGGGGGGCCATTCTCACTCAAACCACCACACTGTGCTTTCCTCTGCGGTCCTCAAAAGCACACGCTCCCTTGATTTTGTTTATTCAGTGTCTTCACCTACTAAAAATGTTGCTCCAAGAGACATGTATCATTTGGTTACTCAATACTGTATCTCCAGTACTGACACAGTGTTGGCACAGCAAATACAAAGTAATTTATTCAGTGATTAAATGAGCTAGTTGCTCCTGTTGGCTGAACACAAGGAATCACAGCCACAGAAGCACTTTAAAGTCTCAACAGTCTACTTGAAGTATAGTTTTGGGGCAATATCCTGGTTTTTTTTTTTTTTCCTCAGAACATTTAAAGACGTTTTAAAGTCTATCCCACATTGCAATTTTCAGATTAAAAAAAAAAATCATCTTAGGGAAACTTTAATGTTCTTAAATGATGCGTGAAGTCTACCATTCATTCGCAGAAGGATGCTTTTCATTTATTATTCATTCTTAATTATATTTATTCATTCACGAGGCAAACATTTGTTGAGTTCCTGTGACTTGGAAGCACTTCCGAGGACACCGGGGAACCACATCATGTGTCATTTTATAACCTTCTTGGTCCTACGTGTCTCCGAGGAACCTGTCCCTGGCGTTAGCAAAGCTCAGCATTTAATTTAAAAATTCTCTTCCAAATGCTGCTGTAATGTTTTTGTTCGTATTATCTAGCAATGGTTGAGGTACTATAGCTTTCTACTGTTAACTGCCAAACTTAGTAGTACAAAACAATGCACTTTGTCCATCAGTAGTTTGGGCAAGGCACTGGAGGGATACATTCCTATCGGAGTCGAAGCTGGAGACAGCTGGGATAGGCAGCGGTTGCCAGGGTTCCGCGGTTCCCCAGTTTTTCAGCTCCCGAAGCTCAGCTGAATGTTCGGCATGCACAGGTCAGGCACGGGGGCAAGGACAGTAGGAAAAGCCAGACACCTCTCTGCATGCGGCTGCTTCATGTGACTGCTTGGTGCTTCCTCTACTGAGGTGGGCTGGGGTAGCTGGCATCCCACAGAATGCAAGAGTTGATTGGTTTCTCGTGATATGACCCTGGAGGTCTCAGAGCATCACAACTAACACATGGACATATCAAACAAGGCATAGGGACCATTCAATATCCAAAGGTAGGTGAATCGGATTTCTGCCTCTCAGCAGAAGAGAGCAAGGAATTCGCCATCCTGTTTAATATCCACACTACCGTAGACACCATGCTTTCAAGTCTTGCCTGCCTTCTCTTGTTCCTTTAAAAAATTATAACATTGTATGAGGTAGCTGTCATGTTTATTTCCACTTTACAGGTAAAGAGATTGAGTCTTTGAGAGACACTAACCCTCATAGCCCACAGTAATGCTTTATACAGCATTATCCATTATTGGACAATACATAATTCAAATTCAGTTTTCAACATAGCGAACAGATGAGATTCTTCAGTCTTAGAAGAGGCCTCAGGGCAGACAGAGGAAAAAAAAATGAGAATGCAGGAGAAGGTGGGACCATTTACCTGCTTGCAAGAAGCAACGTGTCTAAACACTGGGTACGCAGTAAGTCACCCTTGGGCTTTGATGAAAGAGAGGATTTGGGGCCCCAGAGATGTTCAACAGCTGTCAGATAAAGGAAATATGCCCCAAGGTGTCAATGAGCCATAGCTAGTAACCCCAGATTCTGTGTGTTTGTTGTTGTTGATTTTCTGTTTTTCCTAGGGGGAAATGAAGGAAAACACACATGCCAAATTGCCTTTTCTTTTCCTCCTTAAAAGCTTACTATCAAGTCTCTGGAGCCACACTAACAACCCCACATTCATGAAGCAGCTCAACCACTGGGACTCACACTTGGAATGGAAAGAAAATAGAAGCAAAAGGAATGGGATTTTTGAATCCTTCCCTTCCCTTCCCTTCCCTTCCCTTCCCTTCCCTTCCCTTCCCTTCCCTTCCCTTCCCTTCCCTTCCCTTCCCTTCCCTTCCCTTCCCTTTTCCCCTTCCCCTCCCCCTCCCCCTCCCCCTCCCCTCACATCCTCTCCCCTCCCCCCTCCCCTCCCCTCCCCTCCCCTCCCCTCTCCCTTCCCTTCCCTTTCCCCTTCCCTTTCCCCTTCCCTTCCCTTCCCTTCCCTTCCCTTCCCTTCCCTTCCCTTCCCTTCCCTTCCCTTCCCTTCCCTTCCCTTCCCTTCCCTTCCCTTCCCTTCCCTTCCCTTCCCTTCCCTTCCTTCCTTCCTTCCTTCCTTCCTTCCTTCCTTTTCTTCCTTTTTTTTTCTTTCCTGCATATGAGTGTGTGGGCAGTTATAAGCACACACAAGTAGAACAGCCATACTGTGACTTTCCAGTGTCACCCTCACCTCACACTTGTTTGAAATATATGAAGATATTTCTGGAGTCTTCCGTCTCCACCTCTCGTCTCCCTCTATTGGAGCCCCTGGATTAAGGACACTGTTGCATGCAACTTTTTCATGGATTCTCAGGATCTGAACTCAGATCCTTGGGGGTCACACAGCAAGCACTTGGCTCTGAGAAACTTGAAGGGAATTTCCATACTTAGCACTTTTCTATGGCTGCCTACTGCAGAGACACAAGACATTTTTTATAGGTTTTAAATGTGTTCCTCTTCTTAAACCAGATAGTTCATGCCCTCAGTGGGGCTGGTCTCTGCCCCCATAAAACAACTAAGGTCTCATTTGCTGATTGATGCTTCATCGAGGGTGTGCTGTCTGAGTCATAGCCTATTGGAAACAATGTGAAGCAGGACCCTTGAGTGGAAGCACTGGTGGTTTATGCTTTTGTGTTTGACAGGCAACAGATTTCAAAAGAGAAACCCCACTTTTGTAGAATATATGTGTGTGTGCGTATACACATATATATTCATTTTGAAAGACTAATTTACCAACTGCTTATGTAACACAGAACTGCACACATGAAATGCTTCATAAGCAGCCCTTCGTTGCTTTGTTGGTCATGTGTTTACTTAGATGGTTGGCTCAGGCCAGACCCATTCTAGTCTTAGGGAGGCAGTCATGTACAAAATAGATCTAGTTCTTGCCCTAAGCCCCTATGATTTAGTTCTTTCTCTTATGAAGATTACAGTCTAAAGAGGAAAGAGAAATTAGACACTCACCCTAACTCATCGGAATCAGCAGTTTTGAAGTAGAAGATAGAAGGTAGCAAGTGGAAGCGTAAATGTATCGAGTTAAATAGAGGGCCTCAAGGGTCACCAAAGAGACACTGAAAGAGAAGCCGGTGGGTGGGAGAGAGCCAAGCAAAGAGCTGGGGGTGACTATCGTGAGACAATGGACTCAAACGGGGCTGGGGGCAGGAAGAAGTGGAACTTCATGGGGCAGGAGCTGAACCCAAGAGGAGGAGTTGAGGTTTTGAATTCTCCCTGCAATGCATCTGATTTAATTCTCCCTGCAATGCATCTGATTTAATTCTCCCTGCAATGCATCTGATTTAATTCTCCCTGCAATGCATCTGATTTAATTCTCCCTGCAATGCATCTGATTTAATTCTCCCTGCAATGCATCTGATTTAATTCTCCCTGCAATGCATCTGATTTAATTCTCCCTGCAATGCATCTGATTTAAAGGCCTCCTTGACTCTGAGAACTTGACCAAAAATAAAGACCCAGTTATTAAGTTAAACAGAGCCTAGAACATTCAATTAACAGGCCAGGTCTGTTTTTGTCAAGGCTGCTGGCTTCCTCACCTGAGGTTAAGGTTGGACAGGGTGGGTCGGGGTGTTGGTTTTAAAGAGTAAGCTTAATACAAAGATGGGATTGAATGTGCATTGTCTCATTCGTTATTTTAAATGACATCATCTGTTTCTAGTTCCCCGTAATTAAATAGCACTGAGTATATGCTCTATGAAAATCACCTTGAACGACTCAAAGTCATCAGAGATGCATCTTTTCTGACTCTGGGAGTTTGATGGTTAAGTAGATGGACCAGCTTTGTGTGTGACTCCATGAAACACCACAGACTCCTGCAGTGAAATGGACAGTCTTACATCTCACCTGGGTCATGTAACACAGATCTGTTCTCCACAGTCACAGAGACCTACAGTCATTTTCTTCCAATTGTGTGGTTTCCATATTGATCATAATGTAATATATATATTTACTGGCTATCCTGGGGTGGGGGCATGGTGTGGTGTGGCATGGCAGGGTAGGACGTGGCTGGGGCAGGGCCAGGGCGGGTGATACTTCCCTTGTATGCAGTTAAGACTTCCAACCGAAAAACACAGTACATGGGGAGACTACTTCCTAAGAGAATGCCTGCTAGATTGGAGGCTTGGCACACTTGGGGGTACACAGATGGATATTCAGGTGTCTATGAGAATTCTCTTTCCTGCAACATGGAGCCTTAGGCCACTGTGTCTGAGGGACTGCTCCAAAGCATTGCTAAGCATTGCTATCTCCACTCAGAAAGCCAAGGCCGGAGAGGACTGAGAAGATAGTCCTGCAATGTTCAGGGTTCCTTTCATTAGCTACAGGTCACAGTTTTCAAGGTTCGTTTGCATTACCTCGTTATTTTTATGCAACTATCCGAGAACCATCTAAGGTAGCTGGTATACTATGATCGTCG
This sequence comes from Mus musculus, assembly GCF_000001635.26. Classification (NCBI taxonomy): domain Eukaryota; kingdom Metazoa; phylum Chordata; class Mammalia; order Rodentia; family Muridae; genus Mus; species Mus musculus. Next base: position 120,730,035 of record NC_000076.6, on the reverse strand, counting down.
TCGTCGTCGTCGTCGTCGTCGTACAAACGAAGAAGTCCAGGCTGCATCTGGTCAGTAACTTCACCAACTTTGCCAGTATTTTTGTTGTTGTTTTGTTTGTTTTTCTGTTTCTGGTTTTTTGGTTTTTTTTTTTTTTAGAAAAATTAGGTGAGTTGGGGTGAAAATATTTCGATTCCCAGGCTAGTGTTCATTCCACCTCCCTGAGCCACTAAAATTTTAGTAACAGGTGTAATTATTGATGGCTTTAGTTTTAGTCTATGAGTATGTTTTGTTTTCCTTTCACCGTTTTTTTTTTTTTAACCTGGTCCTTGTGAGATGTTCTCTCTTGGATCGTGGCTACCATGCTATGAGGAAGCCCTGGTCAGTGAAGAAGCCACGTGCAGGAAGGAATTTAGCTGATGTTCCCAGCTGAGGTCACCGCTGACAGACTAAATCAATGGTAGACTTAGGAGCAAAAAGATTTTGTAACGACTCCAGCCCTAGCAGGCATTTATTTATAAGTGCACGGAAGTCTATATGAAAGCCATTTTACTTAGCCTTGAACCTTGAGATAACTAAGACAGAATTTTAAAGCCACTAGGTTTTCGGGGAATGACTTGGATAGCAGAACTACCTGGAATGCTGGTGGGGCAACCTAGGTGGGGAAGTTTCACCCACCTTCTTTCTCCCAAGAGGCATCCTGCTCAGCACCATGTAGACAGCTTCCAAGTTGAAGGCCCCTTCATAGGAAGTGCATAACTATGATCTGATGACCTCAACTTTTCTCTCCCTCTGAATCACATATTCTCTTTTTCACCAAACTATGTGTTTTTGACCCAGCTTAGGGCTGCTCCTGCAAACATGGTGTCCTGGCTGGTTTTGTGTGTCAACTTGACACAAGCTGGAGTTATCACAGAGAAAGGAGCCTCCCTTGAGGAAATGCCTCCATGAGATCCAGCTGTAAGACATTTTCTCAATTATCGATCAAGGGTGGAGAGAGCCCAGCCCATTGTGGGTGGTGCCATCCCTGTGCTGGTAGTCCTGGGTTCTAGAAGAAAGGAAGCTGAGCAAGCCAGGGGAAGCAATCCAGTAAGCAGCTCCTGCCTCCAAATTCCTGCCCTTTGTGAGTTCCTGTTCTGACTTTCTTTGGTGATGAACAGCAATGTGGAAGTGTAAGCTAAATAAACCCTTTCCTCCCCAACTTGCTTCTTTGTCATGATGTTTTGTGCCTGAATATAAACCCTGTCCAAGACAAACTAGAAGTAGGATATTCCTGTGACAACCTGGCCATGTTTTGGGGAGGACCGTGGAAGGACTTTGGAACTTTGACCTAGAAGATAGAAGAGCCATTGGGTGTTAAGAGCTCTGTGGGATGTTCTGTAGGAACTTGGAAGATAATGTTGAGAACAGTGCAAATGATGGAGGCCTGGCTTATGGACTCTTGTCAGGGCTGTTGCTGTTTTGCTTTGGGGAGATTCTATGGTTCTGGTCAGCTGGGTCTGAGGAATCAGCTGTGATTAACAAGATACTAGAACTACTATAGTGAAACCTTTGCATTACTGGGACGATTGATGCTGGTTAGCTGGAACTAAGAAGTTAGCAGTGATTAAGAAGAGACCAGCATCACTAAGGTGAAATCTTCTGGGTAGTGTTTCCTGAGAGCACAGAGAAGCTATGTTCCAGAGGCAGCCATGGTTGTACCTCGTGTTGGCAGCCAGACTTGGTAATGTATAAGAGTCACCCAGGTGGTACTGGTTTTGAAACATGAAGGGGGTCATGAAGAACAGCTGATTCTTGGCACTGATGCTTGGCCAAGAGAGGCCATTGGTGAAGGTACAGTCTCACTGGCAGTTGAGGACCAAGGACTAATGGGACCAGAGAAGTTGAGGCTTAGCACCATGGGAAGAGCCTATGAGAGGCTATTTGAGAAAATGCATTCCAGTTGTAGCAGAAGACAGCAGTGTTTTGGGGGTGCCAGTACCATGAGATGACCACGGAGAACAGCAGCAGCTGTGGAGTAGAGAGAGCTGGAGCCTAGAAGACAAGGTGTGTGCTACAAAGAGTATGGCTGGAGAAGTGACCCAAGCCCTTGGAGGAGCCCAGAAAACGGTGAGTAGATCCCAGACACTGGATGGTTAGAGTTTGATTTTGATTTTGATTGTGAATGTGCCCTGATACTTTTCCCTCTTGAAATAAGAAAGTATTTTCTTACACAGTTAAGAGACTTTGAATTGTAAAAAGACTTTGAATTTCAAAAGAGATTGGATATTTTTAAGGGATTGAAATGTTAATATGTAAGAATTTGTAAAGACTGTGGGACTTTTAAAGTTATTTAGATCTTGGGGATGAAATAAGAAAGTAAGGGTTGAGGCTTACTAGTGATGTGTTTGTGTGTCAAGTTGACAAGGGGTCAGTTGTACTGGCTGGTTTTGTGTGTCAACTTGACACAAACTGGAGTTATCACAGAGAAAGGATCCAGCTGTAAGGTGTTTTCTCAATTAGTGATCCATCAAGGGGGGAGGGCCCAGCCCATTGTGAGTGGGGCCATCCCTGGGCTGGTAGTCCTGGGTTCTATAAGAAAGCAGGCTGAGCAAGTCAGGGAAAGCAAGCCAGTAAGCAGTCCCCTCCATGGCCTCTGCATCAGCTCCTGCCTCCAAGTTCCTGCCTTGTGTGAGTTCCTGTCCTGACTTCCTTTGGTGATGAACAGCAGTGTGGAAGTGTAAGCTGAATAAACCCTTTCCTTCCCAACTTGCTTCTTTGTCATGATGTTTTGTGCAGGAATTCAAATCCTGTCCAAGATACATAGAGTCAGCTCAATTACGAGCTGTCCTTAAGAGAGATGCCTTCCGTCTGCCAAGTTGTCTCCCTGTGCTAGCATTGAAGTTACCCCCTCCCAAATCTACACTGGTGAGCCAGCTGCCCCAGAAGGGGTAGAGTGGCCTGAATTAGTAAGAGGAAGCCAAGGAACACCTTCAGTGTTGGGGATAATTTGACCCCAAGATTCATGTGTATGGGGAGGATGGTGGGACAGTTTGAGACAGTTAAACAGGCCCGCGAAGAGAGTCTTAGGATGGTAATGGGTGTGGGTCTAACTTTGTAGGTGCATTCTCTGCTAAGTAGGGGGACTATGGCAGGTCCCAGAGAAACTAATTATAAATATATAGCACAGAGTTCGGGAGCCGTGAGGCAGACTGATGGCTGCGTTTGTGTTGTTGAAGACAGAAAGTCCCGAGATGCTTGTACATAACCAAAGTCTTTAGTCAAAGCAACAGGGATTGCCTTTCAGAGTTCATTTCTCCAGGCCGTGCTTTTCCAAAGTTTAGTCAGATCATGAGTGGAAGAAGCAACAGTAAGCATGTGTGTGTTGTGATGGTTTGTATATGCTAGGCCCAAGGAGTGGCACTGTTGAGAGATGTGGCCTTGTTAGAGTGGGTGTGGCCTTGTTGGAGTGGGTGTGGCCATGTAGGGGTGGGTGTGGCTTTGGAGTTTGTTGGAGTGGGTGTGGCCTTGTGGGTGTGGGCTTTAATACCCTCATCCTAGCTGCCTGGGAAGCCAGTATCCTGCTAGCAGCCTTCAGATGAAGATGTTAAAAACACACTCAGCTCCTCCTGCACCATGCCTACCTGAATGCTGCCATGCTCACACTTTGATGATAATAGACTGTACCTCTGAACCTGTAAGCCAGCCCCAATTAAATGCTGTCCTTATAAGAGTTGCCTTGGTCTGATCAACAGTGTCTGATGGTTAACTGAACATGGCTGAATAGTGCAGACATAGGAACACCCTGTCTTAGCATTTCCATTGCTGTGAAGAGACATCATGACCATGACAACTCTTACAAAGGAAAACTTTTAATTGGGGTGGCTGACAGTTTAGAGGTTTAATCCATTATCATCATGGTGGGAAGCATGGCAGTAGCCAGGCAGCTTAGTACTAGAAAGGTAGTTGAGAGTCCTATACCTGGATCCTCAGGCAACAGGAAGCAAACGTCACAGTAGGCCTGGCTTGAGCATCTGAGATCTCAGAGCCCACCCCCTAGCGACATACTTCTTCCAACAAAGCCACACCTACTCCAATGAGGCCACACCTCCCAATAGTGCCACTCCCTACGAGCCTATGGGACCGCTTTCATTCAAACGGCCACATGCTCCTGTTCCTTCATAATTCTGCATTGGATTTATCTAACTCAAAGCTTATGATATATAATTTAGGATAGTGATAATAATAATTGTTATAGACTTTATGGACTAACAGCTTTCTTTGCAAAATCCATTCACTCGGGGTCTTAGTTCCCAGTGTGGGGTGTGGACTTCAAGGAAATAATTGAGATTAAATGAAGTCACAGAGGTTGAACCCTTGTGCAATAGGATTAGTGCCCAGGCACAATGCTATACCAAAGAAACAAGTCTTCCCTCCCCATCTCTTTTCTTCTTTCCTTCCATCCCTTGCCCTCTCTTCCTTTCTCTCTTGATCTCTCTGCACACCACACAAGGATTATGGAGTGTTTATACCAAGACACAACTGAGAAGGCAGCTATCTGATATCTAGAAGGAAATCTTCAAGAACCAAACCATTCACCTGTTGGGCCTGGATCTTGATTCCAGGGTTTAGAGAAAGCAAATGTGTTGTTTAAGACAGCCATTCTATAATGCATTGTCATGGCAGTCCAGGTCAATAGAAGTAGTGACGATGTGTATGTGATATTTATGGAGTTCTTCTTATAGAATTCCGTATCTATAAGAACACTGAGGTGAGTAGCTTTCTAGAGGGAATGTAGCTAAGGATGTGCAAAGGAGAATTCTCTCTGAGCCCAGGTTCCCGGAGATCTTTCCTTTAACCTACACTGCTGGTCAGAGACATTCACTGGGACAGTCACCATACTGAACCAAGCTTCTCCCTGACCACGGACTCATGACCTTGTCCGGCATCCTCATCAGACCAGCACCAAAGAGCTTCTTTCCCCAGCTTGGCAGCTTGATCTTTTCTTTAGAACTATAAGAGCTTGGTAATGTTTGACCTGATGGTTGTGTTGTGTGTTACATGGTAGTGTTGTGCATCTCAGAGGCACTCCTGTTTTCCCATCAAGATTCCTGGGCCATGCCACCCAGCTGTGTGTCAGAGGATGCAGTGTGACAAGAATACAGTAACATTGGTGAACAATGGAAATATGTTCTCTAATCATTTTGAATCTCTTTGCCCAGGAATTGGTTGAGTAAGACAAAGAAAAACCAAAAAAGTGGTCTCCTAATATGGTGCTTTGGTATATACCATAAACAGTCATTTCTATGGGGCAGAGAAGCTCGAGCTGTTGACTCTCTAGGGACACATTTTTCTTTCTATTTTCTTCTCTGCGATGGGATATGCTGTTATGGAACAGTGGAGATCAGGGTTTCTCGCATGCCTGTGCATTTTCCCATTGCTTTTTTATGCTATTTCAGTTGAAAGTTATTTTTCCCAGAAAAAAAAATCATTATGAACTATTTGGAGCAGTCATGGTTTTACTGGGTGCTAAAGATTTCTCTCTCTAGTTTTGTCACCAGCAATAGGGAACCTGATGTGGGGCGCGGTCACTGTCCCATGATAGCGCAGTGGTAGAGCTAAGAACAGCATTCCAAACTTGCACTTTAAAGTGGAAAGATCTGGCAAAAGTGGCATGCTAAGTGGTTCTGTCTCGTCACATTGCACTAAGGAACCTTCTGCTCGGGGAAGTAAAGGTTGACTTTATGCCAAAAGCTTATGGTGTGCTTTCAGAGTCACAACGATGCGCCAGGCCTCAGAGCTAACTCAGAAGCAAAGGCCTTCCGTGTGGAATTTTCACGTGGGCTGGGCAGGTGGCATTTCCCTCAGGGCCCATGAGTGTAGAGATGGTTTCTGAGACCCCAAGCTCCAGACTTCCTGCTCTTCCCTCAGGCTCCTTCCTATTCCACACACCTTTCTGAAAAATCTCTGTAGCTCTTCTGTTCTTCCCATGGCTTTTTCTCGGCACTTTGGAAACTGTTAGAAAGATCACCACCTTTCCCAGCTCCATCCCCTGTTGAAACTGGCAGTGTCTTGTGATCCACTCATGCCATGTGCCCAGTCTTTACTGTCCTCTTTAGAAAGTCAAAGCAAACATCTGGGAACTTTAGTGAACAGCCCAGGCTCTAAGGCTCTCAATGAAGTGGCTGACACAAAACTAGGCAGACTCAGTAACTACCTTTTAAAGAAAATGATGCCTTTTGGCACCTCCATTATTTTAGCCCCTTCACACTTGCCTGTCACTTACAGAAGAAACATACCAACCAAAGGACATTATAGAATACGTATTGATTATCAATTCTCAGAGCCACCATTCACTGAGTACTAGTTAATTGTTTTCGTTTAAGATAAACTTTCAGGTTAATTCTGCTGAAATCCAGAAAGCCGGGGGTGGGGTGGAGTGGGGGGCTGTACATGTAGTACTATTTACCAGAGAGATGAGGACATCTTCAAAGCCAATGGCAGAGAGAGGATGAAGTTTGGATGTGGAAAGAGCATTAGGAAGCCAAAGGTGTTGTAGCTCCTTGAATGGCATAGAACAAACAAGACAGAGATTATAAAGACAAGAAGGCTCGAGGGGTGGCAGAGTGTGGGGATTACACCAGGAACGGTAGAAGGATAAAGCTTAAATCGGAGTGGGCAGTTGGCTGCATATGCAGCCATACCCAGCAAGTCTATCCGCCTATCCATCACCATCCAGAGTCGTCTCCACAGGTCAAAACAGCTGTCATGAGCTGGTTGGATACAGGGCTGTTTAAGCAGTTGTAAATGGGATGGAACTGGGGGTCGGAGACCACACCAAATACAGCCAGTACCTTGTGGTGAGTGCCGTGGGAAGCTCTGGCTGGGCCCTTGGCTCTGTCCATTCCATCTTTTCTGTCTTTCCGTCTCCACTCCATCCTTTTGCACCTTCCTGCTGACCTGGCCCCTCACTCCGAAAGCCCTGCAGGCTGAGAGACCTCAGATGCGCTACTCTGCTCCACCCACTTTCCCACACTCAGGAGGACCTTGGGTGGGGAGGTTGGAAGGGATCAAGGAGAGCATCCTGCTGAGATGAGGTCGGAGGCAGCCTGGACATCAAAGGTACCCAGGCCGCAGAGCTTGGGAGGAGGGCAAGGCCCCCTAACAGAAGGAGCCAGAGAGTGTTCCTTGCTGGCTCCTCTTACAAGGAAAGCCTCTCACCTTGTCTTTGAATTAAAATGGGAAGCCAAGATTTTTTATCCCAAAGGCTATAAGGGAATTCTTAAACCGCAGGTGTCAGTTTCTATTAAAAAAAAAAAATTAAGTTTCAGACCTCTGGCTAGTGAACGTCTGAGAGAGCAGTTGAATGAATCATTAACTCTGTTTGGATGCTTCATGTAGGTCAGTCAGACTTCCTGCTGCTCACTCCGGGAAGCACACTCCAGATTCTTTAGGGAGAGACAGCACGTTATCCTCTAGAGCATCTCCAGCCCTTGATTCGCAAGCAGGCTGCCTCTCACAGCAGCCATTCTGTGCGATCAAGCCCATGGTGAACCTCTAGGGACTCATTTCCTAAGCTATGTTAATAATCCTAACATTCTTAGGGAAGCCAGTTCCCTCACAAGTGGTAGGATGCCCAGCCTCTGTGGGGAGAAAATTTGAAAAGGGACTTCCTAACGTCCCCCCAAACGACAGAATACGATCACCTTGCAGACCTCCTCTGCCCCCGCCTCCACATTCCTCTTCACTTATATAGCCGTTGGGTTTCAATGGGAAAACCAAAGCCAGGATACTTGCTAGACACCCGACAAATGCCAGTTTGGGGTGGGAGTCTGAGAGGACTCTGGGTAGGAGCTGTCAGACCCGGGGATAGCTGCTCCCAGGGAGACCCAGCATTTTAGCGCTCACAGAAGGCGCAGGCGCACAAGGTCTTCCATCGTAACCCCAAGTTCTCTCCAAGCCAGCCCCACGGACTCTGGCAGGATAGCCTAAGGTGATAGGATTGGAAGGAAGTTGGGTAGGGAATTGAAGGCACTGTGTCCTCCCTCCCTGACTCCGGCTTCAGGTAAACGTGTGTATTTAGCTACAGCCACAACCACGAAGTGCCCCCCCCCACTCCCTATCCCCGAATGTTTTCTTGGAAGTCAATTAAAACAAGGTGAATCACAGTAGGAGATAAAAACAAATAAATGCCAGCTGGCTGAGGCTTACCAGCCCTTGACTGGTTTGTTTACACATAAAGAACAAAACAAAATAAGATAAAATAAAACACTGTCATCTTTCCTCATAAGAGCTGTAATTAGACTTGTGCCTCGCACAAGACAGAGAATGGATCCCAGTGCCCGGCGGGAATTGCTGTTGCCTCAATTCTCAGCGTTCGGCAATTTTTTTTTTTCGTTTGGCAATTTGTTTTTGCTTGTTTGTTTGTTTGTTTTGTTTGGTTTGGTTTTTTTTGGTTTTTTTTTTTTTGGCTTTGTTTTGTTTAATTTGACCATTTTCTGATTCTGCCAGGAGGCATATTTTTCTCTCTAGCGCACATCTCTAATCAGTATCTACCTCCATGTTTCTCTGGCTGTGGTATAGTTAGCAGAAAGAGCAGGGTTCCTGGGGGCAGGGATGGGGGAGGGGAGGGGAGGGGAGGGGAGGGGAGAGAGAGAGAGAGAGAGAGAGAGAGAGAGAGAGAGAGAGAGAGAGAGAGAACTCAACAATCTACAAGCTGGATCACAGTGGCTTGTGAGGGCCACATCCCTTAGGAGAGACTTGGCAAACCTGGGTCAAAAGACTTACACACTCTTGTCTGGCTCACATGCCTTCAAAGCTCAACTGTTCTGTGTTCTCTTTGGGTTACAGATACACAGCAATTCTCAGCATCACCATAGCCTCCTTTGCTGATCCCTGCAACTCCTGCCTGAACCCTTTCCCAGTTTAATCGTGCAGGAATGCTGTTCCAAAGACGTAGGGTCATAAGGGTGCAATAAATCAATCCCAATACACCCCTAATGAATGGCAAATTAAACAACATTTGTTTCAGGTTCATAGGTCCTCTTGGAAGATGCCATTTTAATGCAAACAAAATTGCCGCCTGTCAGGTATGAAGGGATAGGAGGGTAAAGTGAGGAGGACTTGTAGTCTTCTGTGCCTTTTAAGATAAAGGATTTTTGTTTTGTTTTGTTTTTCTTTTCACCAGAAATAGCCACAAAGTTAATTTGCTCAACTAACTGACTCCGAGATCTTTCTGTAGTTCTTATCCTGGAACAGAAGTTTCAGAGCGCTGGGAACTCTGGGCTAACCTAGATCCTCGGTTCTGTTTTTACTGACGCTTGTTATGGGGATGGGCTGGGGTAGGCGTTTCTGGGAGGCTGGCATGCATGCCCCAGGCTGCAAGGTTTGAGCTAAAACAAATCTTCCAGTTACATACAATGATCACAGAGACTCGGCCCTTTCTCACCCTCGCTTTCCACCCAGGGGCTGGAATAAACTTGTTAGAGCTTCATCAAGAGGGAAAAAAAAAAAAAAAGGATAGCTTTTAGTCTTCCATGGCCCCTAAGCTTTTAGGTAATAAATAATAAAAGGTATTTATTACACGTTATGTTACAGTGACATAGTGGAATCCAAATGCTTTTAACCATAACACTTTCTTCCTCAGATGTTAAAAAGAAAAGAGTATTAGAATTTGGGAAGGAGGACAGCAGGAGCGGTGCCTTTAAAACTTGAGGAATGTGGTAAAGAGAGCCCTGTGTGTTTTTTATAGGCGCAGAATGGGGTGGGGGGAATGCCTGGAGAAACCCCAGGCAGGAAGTCAGGGGATTAGGGCTCCCAGCCTGGCGTTGCCACTGTCTGGCTGTTACCTTGGGCAGGAGCTCCACCCTGGCTTGCTCTCTGCTTCTCATTTACCTTGTAAACAGTGAGCAAGCTTCCTGTTTTGTTAGCTATTGGGTCTCCTGGACCACACTCTTGCATGATGCTTTCTTTTACCTCAAAGGAGCCAGGCTCAGTATGGCTAAAGGACAAGAGGCAGAGAAACAGGCGCTGCCCCTTTCCTCAATGCTACAGTCAGGCTTGGCACTAAAGTCTTCCCCCACCCCCTACAGATGTAGCCTCCCTCACCATGCTTCTGGCAGTAGAGTATTGTGGTTATAAACATAGGCTCTCCAGTCCAGTGCAGAGTCCACCTGGGGGGCCCAGCCCCAGGCTACCTGTAAGTAACTGGGGGCACTTGAGAAAATTATTTCTCTTCTCTGCACCATCAAATTCATATCTGGAAAATGGGGACAGTAGGGCATTTTAAATATAAACTCAGAAAGTTAAAAGTAGGGAGTCCCGTAGCTCTTACTTACAAATATTCCACTCGTAGCAGACAGAGAGAAATGAACAATAACAAATGACTTTTCTGGGCATGGTGATTCAAACTCTTAATCCTGGCACTGGGATGGCAGAGGCAAGTGGATATCTGCTAGTTGAGGCCAGCCTGGTCGACTCCAGGCCAGCCAGAGCTACAGAGTGAAACCTGTCTCAAAAAAAAAAAAAAAAGGAAAGAAAGAAAGAAAGAAAGAAAGAAAGAAAGAAAAAAGAAAGAAAAGAGAAAGAAGAGAAAGGACAGAAGAAAAAAGAAAGAAAGAAAAAAGGAAGGAAAGGAAGGAAGGAAGGAAGGAAGGAAGGAAGGAAGGAAAAACGAAGGAAGGGAAGGAAAGGAAGGAAGGAAAGAAGGAAGGAAGGGAGAAAGGGAGAGGAACAAATGAGACCCCTGGTCCTTAATTTCTTTATTCTAGTAACTAGGGAATAGTGATGAAAAGATGCAGGAATCAGACATCCATTGGCTGCCCTGGGTGCAGGACATGGAGGGACCATCTTGGATGTGTAGATTCAAAGCTAGATGACAGGGACCCCACATCCCGTTGCCATGGCAACCACCATACATTCCCAGAATCCATTTGGCTCACCTCCCACCTTTACCTGTGTGGGGTTATGTCACAACTAACTCTCACTCTCTCTCTCTCTCTCTCTCTCTCTCTCTCTCTCTCTCTCTCTGTCTCTCTGTTTCTCTTTTCGTCTTTGTTGCCCCCTTTGCCCCCTTCCCCCACAGTAAACCCCACATGGAACTGTATTGGCCTGGTGTGGTCTACCAGGATGTGAGCCTCAAATCTAGCACAATAGTAATAGCTTTGGGTTATTTTTTTTTTCTGCCCACAGCCAGGGGTTATAGAGGTGAATGACTCCAAAGTCCATCCGCAACAAGCTGACAGTCCATGGGACTCTACGCCAACTGTGATGGCAGAAGACAAGACAGGGGAAGGTCACACAATAGGTGTGGCAGGTAGGGGGACTGTCCTCATTTCAGTGTGAAAACCCCACATGTCAGGAAGCCATTGCTTCCTAGGCAAACCTCAGGATCCATCATGGTAATAGGGTGAACTAGGGAAGCAGCAATTAACCCTATCATGCCAAACCAGGCAGCGTTTCTTTCCTTTGCCAAACTGGGAAAGGCCTTCTATTGCAGGGAGCAGGGGAACTGTGGCCAGGTCATGACTGGGCTTTTCATCACAGGGAGTAGTGCTGCTGCCTGGTAGAAGTGCACCCCCTATCCCCAGCCCCCCCCACCTCTTTCATCTCTCTCTTTGTTTTGTTTTTCGAGACAGGGTTTCTCTGTATAGCCCTGGCTGTCCTGGAACTCACTCTGTAGACCAGGCTGGCCCCAAACTCAGAAATCTGCCCGCCTCTGCCTCCCAAGTGCTGGGATTAAAGGTGTGCGCCACCATGCCCGGCCTCTCTCTCTCTCTCTTGACTCACATTGCCAGAGGGTACAGATCTGGTAAGCCTTGCCAGATACTGTCCAGACATCCCATATTAAGCAGGCAATCAGAAAAAGCCAATGCTTTCCACGATCCCTTCCAACTCTTCTCTCCTCAAGCAAGATTCCATACTATCCCTCCTCCTACCAGGAGGACCTTGTTTTAGGTACAAGAAGAAGGGCCACCCCTTCTTTACACTCTGCATCTGTGTTCAGATCATCACACGGATGGACTTGCCTGGAGCAATGGAGCCCTCTCAGTACCCGCCTGCATGGGATTGTTTGCAGCTGCCTGCAGAGACCCAAGGTAACTTTGTTTGTTCTCTGTGAGACCCTCTTTCCCTTGTGGGGGGGGGGGGGTGCTTACCCTGCTTACTCTTGCTATGCGCTCTGGAGTCTAGGGAATTAGCTGAGCTACTTCTCTTCCTCTGGCTCTGGAGCAATTTTTTTGTTTTTGTTTGTTTGTTGTCTGAACTTGTCCTTGTCCCGTGCAGAGCCTACTCCAGAAACATGAATGGTGTTACATGTTATATTATATCGGGAGCACACTTGTTTACCTTTGCAGCAGTCTGTCTTCCAAGCAAGTCATTTTGGGGAAGGTGGTGTCTGGATTGCTAATCCTCTAGGTATGCGTTTCATCTCCTAATGGTAGACTGCTGGAGACACCCTGGAAAAGGCATCTTAGTGTCCTGAAGCCCCTCCCAGGAAAGAGAAGAACACCCGGAAGGGGGGAGCTTGACATCACTTAATAAAGCCCTGTGAGTAACTCCTCTACTACCATAGATAACATTGCTAATGCCTGTTGCTCAGCGAGAGAAAATGTCCCAGGCTACACTTTACGACAAGCAGAAAGCGTTCAAGCTGTCCTGCCAGTGCTTTATACTAAGAGCCAAATCCTTATTCCTTACTTAGGCATTTATTGTAATAACATGAGTCATGAGGCTTCACTCTGGTATTCGTGAGGCTGCTCAGTGTTAGGCCCCGGGACCTCCGTGGAGTTGACTTTATTTGGTTTTCCACTTCCGTTTGGGAGCGAGAGCGGCGTGAACTCAGACAGGGAGTCTCCCAGGAGCCTGAGTGGGCTGTCCTTTCTGCGGCTGTGTCTGCCTGCCTAGGCTGTAGACTTGTGAACTGTGCAGACCCGAACACTTCAGGAGACACTCAACTGCAACTGGCTCTGCTTTCCCCAGTCTCCAGGCAGCAATAGGCCAGGGGTGCTGCCGAAATGTACCCAGACAATAGCAAAATTCTGGGGGGCTCTTGGGAGAACTGTGGTCACACTATTGGAACAGTGATGTATGTGTGTTCCCAGAGCGGGGGCCTGCGACAGTAAACCCTGGAGCTGAAATGGTTCCTAGGGGAAGTTACTCTCCAGAGAAGATACGAGGGCTGGGTATCAAGCGTCCGACTACATGGAAAGGAGTGTCACCTACGCAGGGAGAATACTAGAACCTGTTTCAACACCTACAGGAAAGGCTGTGTTCTCTTACATTGTGGCTGCTCATTTGGCATGGCCAGTCTCCTCATCTCTGAGAGTCTGGAATATTCTCACAGACCCTCACAGGTGACAGGACAAGGTGGAAAATATTTAGCATAGTCAAGGAAGGTCGATGAACAGAAATGACAATGAAGGAATGATGGTTGTGAGCTATGCATCCAGCGTTCCCTGTGTGTGCCAGCAGAGGGCGGGTCCTGCAGCGCACCAACCACTGAGAGGCTGAGGCTAGAACCCTGGAGTTGATGCTTCCTTTATAGCTTGTCCAGCGAGGATTGCAACAATGTAGAACCGCTCAGTTTTCTGTTCAGTGGGGATACATTGTGAACAAAATGTGGCCACTTCTAGCCTCCTGGTGCTTATTTTGGCCAGAGACAGATATTGGCCAAGTGACTACATAAAAGTACCTAAAATAACAATTTTGGCAAGATTCACTCAGGTTGATCTAGCTGGAATAGTGTGTGACTCGGCCAATACCTGAAAGAAGAGAAGGAACCTGTTACTTCCTGTGGGCGAGGGGAGTACTTTGGGCCGGAAGAAGTGCATGTGCTTGTCACGTGAATACTAATCCTTTCTCAGAAAGTAGCCAGCTCAGACCTGGGCCTCCAGATCCCAGCTGGGGTTCTATAGTAGCCTTATGACAGAACTTTCTAGAATGATGAGAATGTTCTAAAGCTGTGCTATTTTGAAGGTAGTAGCTTTTAGTCATGTGTGGAGATTGAACTCTTGAAGTGTTGCTAGTATGAGGGACTGAAACGTAACCCCATCAATGTAAATATGCATAGCCAAATTTAACTGTATATTAGAAAGCACTGGTCTCTATGAGGCACATCCGAATGATGTCTAGGTTACGTGGGATGATGGACTAGCAGGAAGTAGGGGAGACTTTTTTTTTTTTCCTTAGATGGTAAGAGGCACAGTGACCTCCAAGAGCTCACCAACTAACTTTTACTCAAAAACAAAAGTTGATTGGGAAACCACTATGTGCCAGGCACCAGGCTGAACCTGGAGATGCCCTGGTTAAAAGGAATAGAATCTTCCTCTTGAGGTACCCGAAGCTCAGCGTGGCAACAATTTGATATGATGGCGCTGACAAGGTCTTACGGATTAAGGACAGTTTGGGCCAAGAACTTGGCCATCCTTCTCTGGCTTACCCTGTGTATATGGTTTCTTTCAACTGATCCATATCTTAGGTCTTTAAAGGGACAGAGCTGTAACATAACAGGCTACACATTGGAGCAAAAGTCCCCCAAGGTCATTGTATCAGTATTGCCAAAGACTCTGGTTCTCACCACGAGCATCCATCCTTGGGTTCGCAGAAGGGAGGTAACACTGGTTGTATTCTTCTTGTATCAATCAGCAGACTTCTATTCAAGGATCCGGTAAGTGGCTCTGGATTTCAGTTAAGCCAAGTTGTACTTTCAGTGACTTCTGCTTCTCACCCAGGCTAAGGAGGGAGCTAATAGCTTTTACATGTTATGGAACACTTTTCTCTCCAACACTAAAGTGTTTGAGGGTTGCTGCTCAAACACTTTAGCACACAAGCCCTCCTGCTATTACACAGAGAATGCCAATGGTTATTACATCACCGTCACAAAAGAAAAAGAAAAAAAATTAAAAAGAACAACACTTCCTGATACTCAATTAAACTCATTAGCCTAAATATCCAATTCCTGCCAATACCCAATTTAAATCGTCACTTCAAAATAATTCGTTTCCGATGATCAGGATCTACTAAATTCCTTCCTCACACTAATCACTTGCAAAAACATTACATGCCGGGAAGAATAGGGAGGCTTTTCTCATTTGAATCCCAGGATACCTGCCTAGGAACCATCTCCTTTTGGCACACTGGTTTGCCTATGTGTCCTGGCTCACAGCTTGTTTCTCCATCCTGGAGACTCAAGAGGAAGAACTCAGAAATCAAGTCCCACTGAGTATAGTCGCAACTAAGACTGCTCTGCAAAATTAGCCTGCATGGAAGATGTGTTAAATCACACGGAAATAGAGACCTTTCCGGACACTCTGAACAAGAACTTCCAAGAAGGTCTAGAAATAAGTTTATGGCCGAGAAATATTCTTCCTCAATTAACGTAGTTTATGCCGTTAAACTTAAGAGACTATTTTCAAAGTCTGAAGTTTATCCATGTGCCCACCTCTCCTAAGACAGATAAGTCTCTCCAGACTCATTAATTTCAAAGCAACCCTCTTCTGCTGTTATTGTTAACATCTCCAATCAACGCTGATGGAGACTTCCCAGCATGCTTTGCTTATTTGTACTTGCCAGTGTGTTTCTGTACCTCACTCTTCCCTTCTGCATTTGGTGTGTTCGTTGGCATTTCTCTGAAGGTCTTGGTAGCAAGCAGTTTTAGTTGTTCAATGCCTGGGAGGATTTTTACTTTAATCTCATTTAAAAGTGGAATCTTAGCAAGTTATAGGAAGCTCGGATCAGCTGTATCTCATCAGTGCAAAAAAGATTTTCTTCCATCGTTTTCTGCAATCCATTATTTCTGCGAAGTTGGCCTTGACTGGTCAGCGCTATGGTGTTGCCATGGCAGCTGGTCTTCCCCCTGCTGACTTGTGTCTTTGTTCTTACATCACCTGGTCATGGTGATTGCATTAGGTTCAGAAACATACTTGGAGCCAACATTTTTTTTTTCAATCTAAATATTCAAGATTTGGGGGCTGGAGAGGTGACTCAGTGGTTGAGAGCTGCAGCTCTTGCAGAGGACTAAGGTTAGATTACCAGCACCCCCACGTGACAGCTCGCAACTGTCCATCACTCTGGTATCCAGGGATCTGTTACCCTCTTCTGATCTCTGTGGGGCAACAGGCATGCATGCATTTGTGCACTTACCTACGTGCAGGCAACACCCCAAACACATAGAGTTTAAATAAATCAATCTTAAAGACAATTTATCATGTTTTTTTTTTTTAGAGCGTGAAAACATTTCTACCACATTCTCCAAATAATCTCCACTATCCATTTCTCTGCTGTTTCGCTTGACCTTCTCTCTGTCTCTCAGAGCTGTGTTTCCTCACATCCATCTCTGATCTTCTTTCTAGCTTTCTCTTTAGGTCTTCTTTGCAGTGTGATCTATGCATTAAAGCTTGTCAGGTGTAATGGCCATCTTCCTCACACTAGAACATATACTGACTCTTTAAAACAAAACTTGCCCTTTTAGTTCAGCTGTTTTGGTCATTCTTTTCTTTTTTTCTCTCTCTTATTCTTAAATAATATTTTAAAAGCTCCCAACGAGCCTCTTTTAGATTGCTTTGTGGTCTCTATAATGCATTTGGTATCTACCTTTCATGGACAGTTTTTGGTTTTGCTTTTTTTTTTTCCCCGTTACTTCTGGGATTCCCCCTCTTTCTCTCTCTCTCTCTCTCTTTCTTTCTTTCTTTCCTTCTCTCTCTCTTTTTCTTTCTTTCTTTCTTTCTTTCTTTCTTTCTTTCTTTCTTTCTTTTTTCCTTCCTTCCTTTCTCTCCCTTCCTTCCTTCCTTCCTTCCTTCCTTCCTTCCTTCCTCCCTCCCTTCCTTCCTTCCTTCCTCTCTCTCTCTCTCCCTCCTTCCCTCCCTCCTCCCTCCTTCCCTCCTCCCTCCTTCCCTCCCCCCTCCCTCCCCCCCCTCCCTCTTTTTTCATAGAAGCATCTCTATTTAGAAGTTCAGAATCTGCTGCTTCTGGACCATTTTTTTTCTTGTTCATTTCTCATTCCATTATCATGTAGGTAGTGTGAATTTGGAATCCACTCCTGAACAGAGTGATCTTGGGGTTTCTAGGGTTTTTGTTGTTGTTGGTTTTTTTTTTTTTTTTTTTTTTTTTTTTTTGAGAGATTTCCTCTGTGTAGCCCTGGCTCTCCTGGAATTCATTCCATAGACCAGACTGGTCTCAAACTCAGAGATCTGCCTGCCTCCCTACCTCCCGAGTGGCAGGACTAAAGGCGTGCATCACTGCAACCTGGCGGCGTTTCTCGTTTTTGTATATTATTCCTTCCCTCCTTTTTGAGCACCACGTTTCTGAATTGGTGGACAGTTTCCTTGGGGCTTCATTTAAGACAGGACTTGTCAGAATCTAGCTTAGGCAGGATCTCAGATCTGGTTTTTTTATGCATAGGGTGGGAGATTGCAACACCTGACTTGCACAGCTGCCCCACCCACTCCCAGGCATCCTTTTAACATCCATAAGGATTTTCATTTTCCACAGCTACGGTGAGCTCTCTCTTAGAGTAAATAAAAACACAGAGTTGAGATTCTGGGAGTACCATCTCCACTATTTGGTGCGTGTGTAACTTTGAGGGGAAGTTTCTTTGTTTTTTCCTTGGTTTCCTTAAACACAAAACAGGGATAACCATTGTTTCTTCCAGGAGTTCTGAAGGTTATACAAGTTAATGCATACCAAGTCCCTAGAATGGGACATGGTAGCAAGCAGCCAATGTATTTACTTGCTTTTGAGTTTGTGTAACTATTTCCGTTTATTACATTTAGTTACATAGTTGTTACATATACATAGTTGATACATAGTTTAATACAGCAATTTTGTTAAATATTATTCCTTATGCTCATTTTTGTTTTATGTTTGCTTCTATGATTAAGTATATAAATAAGGATTGCATAGGTCTTCACTACTTGGAAGAGTTTGGCCTCTCTAAGATGGAGTCATGGCAGCGGTGAGCAGGATATGGGAAGCTGACATCATACTCAGTCACTGGACACAGCTATGGGGCCCCTGGCTTCCTGATGACCGAGATCTTTCTTCCTCATTAAAAGCGGGACTGGTCTCTGCTCTCCTTCTGTACTTTACATGGCTGTCACCGCTAATCTTCACAAATTTATCTTCATTCTGAAGGTCTCGGAACTCCTGAGATGTTTAGATGTATTTTAGCTGGCAGGAGGATTATTTTCCTTCATTCATTCCTCCTTACAAAAGGTTTTTCATTTTGAGTTTTACCATTTTATTTGACCACACCGGCTCGTCTGTTTAACTGGATGTGGTATTTTTACAAGGAAGAACGGTCTGAGGGAAGGGGACTTGTTCCCGAAAGCGGGATTGTGGATGCTAGTCTTGGCTCCGTTTCTGGGGTTTATTAAAGGAGTGTTTATAAAACCATGCTATTTGTATTTACCAAGAATACTAGTGGGAGGAAGGGGTGAAAAAATGGTCTGGGCCTCAATATTCTCGAAGGATAAATCAATCATTAAGTGGATCGTATTTGTATGAATAACTGAGACCTGGTGCAGTGTGCCAGCCTGTCCGGCTGCCAGCCACAGGCCAGCAGGGATTTAAATGCACAACCGACCTCCTCCCATTCCTCAGAAGGAAATGAGAAGCTTGTCTGCTCATCAGCACACTGCTCCCTGGATTCTTAGATGGCATGTCTGAAATAGTGATGTCACCTACTACCCTTCAGGTTCCTACTCCACTGGGAAGTCCTAGGGAGCTGACCTGCCTGTCCCCCTCGAGATGTAAGAAGTGCATGTTTGTGTACCTGGGTCTTGGCTTCCTTCCTTTCCCCCTTGCAGCCCAATAGCTTTGCACAGTGCGGTACACAGTTTATCGGGGGCCTTTACTAGGCACTAAATTATCTCATTTGAAAGAAAAGCTGCCCCAACATTGTTGTGGTAAATCTCCAACCCAAATAAGCCAGTACAATGAAAACACAACTCAGTTGATATGAATACAAGCTGTGCCCCTAGATTGGGCAGATCTACCACTACACTACTCTATTCCCCAGCTATGAGATGCCTTAGAGCCTTCTCCAGGCCATGTGCTTCTGCTCCATTTTCCTTCCACCTCCTCCTCCTCCTCCAGTCTCTCTCTTTCCTCTTCTTGTTCTCCCCCTCTCTCCTTCTCTCCCTAAAACTTTTCAGCTCCACCTTTCCTTCCACTGCCCAATCACCAGCTCTAGGCTTGCTTTTACAAGTTAAAATGGGGGAGAAGGTTCACATGAAGTCACCTGAGTCTTCGATCCACTCCTAGTCCTAGGCAGCCCTTCCTGAGAAAAGCGAAATTACCATCAAAATACAAACAGCACCAGGGCAACCCACAACCCAACCTAATCCTGAACGCATACTGAGTTTGACTGAATGTCTATGAAGTTATATGCAGAACTGTGTATGAGCGCGCGTGCACACACACACACACACACACACACACACACGCTTTGGGGGTTGGGCTATGGGATAGAGTATGGGGCAGCAGAGGTAAGGGAATCCCCTTACCTCATGAACTGCTCAATGCTAATTGAGCAGTCACTAACACAGACCATGGCCTGGATATATTATGAGAAAATGTTTTAAATCTATAGGGCTTGAGTGGGTGCTATATTTGTTCTGACTTCTATAGCTAAACACACAATTTTGCTGGGAGGAATCCAGATGTGATGGGTAGCAAGGTTAACATTTTAACCCCAGCTCTTCATTATACATAGTATTAATCCACTCCACCAAATATCCATCAATTACCTACTATGTGTCAGGCACTGTGGTAGGCTCCAGAGAACAATGAAGACCAATCTAGACTTCATAAATTGTGTGCCTACAACCAAATAACCTCGTCACTCTGTGATTCATTTTTCCCCCCACTTAATAAAATGGAAAAGTTATATTGAACTAAATGAGAAAGTATGTGGCGAAGTGCTTTGGGTGTGTTGGAGATCACACACTTGCACACGTGTGCGTGCTCATACACAGGTACAATTATCTTCTAGTCTTTTCAAAGCACAGTGGAGGTCACTGAAATTTAATAAAAGAGTAGGTCATAAATTTTCATTTATGACTCAAGAGGAGAGGCAGAGTGGAGACTTTCCCAGGATACACTGGGACCCTGGAAATAACTGAGGCTTTGCTCTGGCTTTCTGGAGGGGAGGCAGATTATCAATGAAAAGCTGATGTGAACTTTGTAGCGCCCACCCTTGCTCCCAGTGTGAATGTTCTGGGAAAGCACATCAAGGGTGACCTGTGGGACTTGAAGGTAGAGGGGATGATGGGAAGGACCCAGCTGCTGTCACACCCAGAGCAGGCTGGTCCCACCGGCATCCTCTGCAGAAACAAGAACTTGCTCTCAGAAGCAAGCAGAAGGAGGTCTGCCCCAGGGCCAGGTTTCTAGAATCATTCTCAAATGGACACTGTAGACAGGGCAAACAGAGTGGGGCAGATAAAGAAGAGCAGAAAGATCTTCAGGAGTCTCTCGCCAGGAGAGACCATTGAGACAATGTCTCCCATCGGTTGTCAGTGGTTCCTGCTTTTCCGAACCAAGGGGGTGCATGGAGAGCTTGCTACAGTGGACACAGATACCCACAGATACACAGACACACAGACACACAAGAGAGATGCAGAGAGACAGAGATACAGAGAGAGGCACACAGAGACAGACAGGCACACATACACTGAGAGATACATACAGAGACAAAGAGACACACAGAAACAAGAAGATACACAGCAACAGAGACAGAGACAGACACAAAGAGACAGAGAGACACACAGAGACAAAAAGACACACACTGCAACAGAGACACACAGGGAGACAGAGAGACATGGAGACAGAGACACACACAGAGACAGAGACAGACAGATACAGCAACAGAGAGACAAAGAGAAAGACAGAGTTAGAGACAGAGACAAAGACATACAGAGACAGAGAGACAAAGAGAGGGAAAGAGAGAGTCTAGTATGGTCCATTTATTTCCATATCCTGTAGGCTGCCAGGACAGGGCTGTCACCAGCTCTTTCTTACTCTTTCTGACTGTGGGTTCTGCAAAGCCCCCTTGCTGAGTGTTTACCATCAACTTTCCTTAATGCATCCTTCATACAAACTCGCTTGGCTTTTCTGTTTTTGCTTTTGCTCATCCTAAAGCCACGGAGTGTGGTCAAACTGTAATCTGACCCTTAGGGCCTGGTCAAAGGTCCTCCTCCTCCACAGGGCTTTTGTTTTTTACCTTGTTTGTGTTGGGTTTGCTTGTAAACTTCCCAAGCTGCTTTCTGCCCGGCTAATCCTCCTCTCGGCTCCAAGAGGCCTCTGCTACACCCTGACTTAAGGCACAGCCTTCTCTCCTTTCTCTTCCTCAACACAAAAACCTCCTTACCTCTCTCAGAGGACCTTCTCTGGCTTGTCATTTCTGCAGGGACTTGCCCTCTGCCTCCTTGGCTAAACTCAAAGTTCTAGGGAGGTCAGATTCCTTTAGGTTTACTCCCTAAGCGTATACTCAAGATGGTATCCAGTAAGTATTTATCCAAGGAGCACATATGACCTAGCATCTCCTCCTTAATCATTCTTACAGAAACAGAAGCGGTTGTTCAGGGGTCACTAGGCCTCTCTGCCTCTCGGTATGCCATTGCTTGCCTGGGCTGCTTGTCTCACTAGTTGTACTTAAAAAATCACGCTGCCCTTCCCAGAGTTGTCTCTTGCAGTCTTCTGTCTTCCTGGTGTCTCCGCACTGTCTCATAGACCTCTGTTAACATGATACCGTACTCTAACGACATGTTTCTACTTCTGGCCCCTCCCCTTTCTGTTTATACGCTCTCTAGGAACAGGAAGCACGATGCGGAAGCATCAGAATCCTGTCTGCATTACATCTGCCTAACCCCTAGGAATTGGTATGCAGGCTACAAAAAGAGACAGGCCCCAGGGAGAGCTGGCACTCCCTAAGATTCTGCCCAGAGACAGGGTGGCGGTGGTGATCGGGAGGGATGTCTGTCCTGGGTGCTTCCTGCTGTCTATGAATGAGGAGAGCGGATGCTCTCAACCCCCTCTCCCCTCCTCCCACCCACTCAGACGGTGTCCTTGCGGAGATAGGCCTTTCCCCTTCCTTTGAGGAGACATTCTTCAGGCTGATATTCAAGTTGAATTCATCCAGAGCAGAAAGCTGCTTGCCAGCTGTGGCCGAGCAGCCCCGTGCCCCTCCCCCACAGGCCTGGTCCTGTGGCTGCCCAATGGGAGAGGGGTGTGAAACATCTGGTCAGGGCCACTGTCATCTGGGGAGAGGGAGAGCGAGCGGTCCCCCGTCTGATTGTATGGGACCTCTGAGCTGCCCACGCAGAAGAGAAAGTGTGACAGGAGAAGCAAGCAGGCCTCCAGGGTAGACCTTAAGGCCTACTTTCTCCAGGGCTCTGGGTTGGCCAGGCCGGTGCCTGGGAATTCCAGTCCTTAGCAACAAAGTTGCTGCTGGTACCCAAGGGGCAAAGCAGGAGGCTCGAGATGGCACAAAGGCAAAACCAAACCGTGTTCGCTCGCTCACCTGGGTCCACGCTTCTGCCACATCTCCTGACTTCTTTTAACACTCTGCCCTGATCTCTTTAGCAATGGCCTCCATGTTCTCCCAACTGCTTCACCCCTCCCCTCCTCAAACAGGGCTGCAGACTGGTGACATTTCAGGTCATCCCTAACAAAAGATTTCTGAGCTATTATGGAAATTGTTTTTAATACCTATCTGACTGCAGGGCTGAGATGGTGGGCTTTGGTAGTTTGTTTTTATTAGTGTTGTTTTGGTTTTGTTTCATTTTCCCCTCAACTTCTTTAGAAGACAAAATGAAAATTTAGAAGATCCAATGAATGGTAATTTCAAATCCCCCCCCCCCGGGAGGGGGGGGGGGAAGCATCAGGGGCAGCCATGCATGTCAGCTGCCTAAGCCACTGCCACCCAGCCACCAGCTGAGTTCTTTCCCATGTGCTCCCAGATCCTGGGGCTTGCTTGCACTCAGATGAGTGGATCTGGGTTCTTTGAGGGGCCAGGCTGGCTAGTGGCTTATCCATAAACGTAGCAGCCTCCAAACAGAGTGGACATTATCTTAATGGTACTGATAGATCAGGCATGTCACACGTCATTAAAATAGCTGATTGATTAGGAAAAAAAAATAATTAGCTTGTCCTGCCTTGCCGAGCAACCTTTTGACAGACGGAGAATGAGATAGGGAAGGGTCAGAGGTCATTCATCTTTTGATCATTTGTTTTCCTGTCAATGTGAGGAAAAAGGCCGTGATAACCCTTGGAGAGGGGGAGGGGTATAAACGAAGTCTTAACTGTTTGCCATTTACTGGGGGGTAGGGGTGGGGGAAGCTATCTTCAGACTTTCTGGAGTGTGGTATGTTTATTCCAACTACATAGATACACTCTTAAATCAAACACCCTGTTAGTGCCTTGGAGTTGTAAATCAGTGGTTCTTTTCAAGTGACTTGATAGAATGTGATAGTCTGCTCTCCCCTGACAGGATATAAACAGGGAAACCTAAATATTATAGTGCAGGCCGCCCTTGGCTGACTGTGAAGCAAGTAGGTTCCGGTTGCTCTTCAGTGCCTTTCCTGTCTCCCAGGCAAGGGCAAGCATCTTACTGCTCTGGCCAGTACTGGTTCTCTTTGTCTACTTGGAAGAGAAATTGAAACCTTTTTGTATGGCTTGGAACAATGTGAAACATTTATGCTCAGAAAGAGTCACAGCTGAGACGCTTTGAGAACTTTGTGTGGAAGAATGTCTGTGCAGGGGTGCTGAGATGTCAGGATGCTGCCATTGGTCATTCTGCCCCTCATCGGAGCGACTGTAGGCACAGTGCTTAACAATCAAACACAATTGTCGTGAAATACATGTAAGGCAATTAGTACAAAAAAAAAGGCTTAGACACTGGATAACAGGTTTCCTACCTTTAAATATATATTTCTGATATATATTTATATATTTAATATTTATATTTTATATATTTATATATTTAACATGTGTATATATATATATATATATATATATATATATATATATATCAGAATTTCATCTGGTTAACGTTTACCCATGGTGGGCTTGTCTACTAGAGCGAATCTTTTAAAGATGACTGAGTTCGTTGTCTTGCATGTTGCTGAGACGAAAGTACCCAGACAGTACCTTAGAGAGAAGGATTTAAGCTGGCTCAAGGCATGGGCTGAATACTAAGCTATACTCCCCAAAGACCCTCAGCCAGCCCACCTCTGCTAGCTCTGCCACCTGCTCCGAAGATCCACGAGCTCCCCAAACAGCAGCCCACTTGGGGACCAAGTGTGCCAACTCATGAGCCTATGGTGGGACGTTTTATACCCAAGCCATGGCATTGAGATTTACTGGTTTGTAGCTGAGTAAACACATATTACATATTCATGGTGGAAAGTGGAGGAATGAAAACAACAGGGAAAACTATCCGTAAGTTTTGTTTAGGACAAGTAATTTACTCAAACACAACATTTTTGCTCATCTGATGTTGGCCTGGGAGCTATACATTTTACTTTGTGGTTTTCTTCTCTCTCTCTCTTTAAAAAATACATCTTTATTTTATGTGTGTGACTGCTTTGCCTGCCTGGGTCAGTGGAGGTGAGAGGATCCTCTGGTGGGACTGGATTGAAGGATGTCGTGAGCCACCACGTGGGTTCTGGGAACCAAACCCAGGTCCTTTGCAAAAGCAACGAGTACTCTTAACCGCCAAGTCCTCTCTCTGGCCTGCTTGTGTTTTACTCTTTTTTCATGCATGAATGGTTTCCCACATCATCAAACATGTGGCATCCAAAAGCATGTGTGCATGTGTGGGTACATGAGTATGGGTATGTGTATATAGTGTGTGTGTGTGAGAGAGAGAGAGAGAGAGACAGAGACAGAGAGACAGACAGACAGACAGACAGACAGACAGACAAAGACAGAGAGAGTGAGACAGACAGAGACACCTGCGATCCTCTCTGGAAAAGTTCCTTAGGAAATGACTTCTAAGAGCTTGGTGAGCTTGGCTGGTAAGTGCACTTATCACTAAGCCTGATGATCTGAGTTTGAGTCCCAGGACTCCGTGGTGGGAGGAAAGAACCCACTCCATAAATTGTCCTTTAACCTCCCAACATGGCTGTGGCATCTGAAGCTCTTCCCCACATTAAATAAATGTAACAAATATTTAACTGAAAGTGACACGAGGGATAGCGCCGAAGCTTCTCTGACAGACACATGTCTGCCGTGAGGTGCGTGTTCAGGGCAGAGCAGGGCTCGTTTTAATGGCTAGGTTCACTATGCTGCCCTCCAACACTGATACATGTTGGCAGAACCTTCTGTCTGTATGGGCTTTCCTCCCCCACCCCCAACCCCCTGGAATGACGTTGTGTCAGGAGAAAGATGGAATATAGTGGTGGGTTTCTGCCTACTTTACCTTCTACTAGCGAGATGTCTCTTCTGTGTTTGGTGACAGAAAACCAAAAACTGTTTTAGAAAACTGTTTCAGAAACTGTTTTAGAAAATTATTGCTCAGTCTCTACAACTTGGCCCTGGGCATTTTAGGTCTGGGACACACCAGTGTTTGACTACCATGCACTCAGAATAAGAACTCTGTGCAGGTGGGGGGTGGGGGGATGGAGAGATGGCTCAGTTGTCCAGAGGTCCCAAGTTCAATTCCCAGCAACCACATGGTGGCTCACAATCATCTGTAATGAGATCTGATGCCCTCTTCTGGTGTGTGTCCGAAGACTGCTATTTGTACTCATATAAATAAAAAATAAATAAATCTTAAAAAAAAAAAAAAAAAAAACCTCTGAGCAGGTTAATGCTATCCTCAGCATGAGATTGCATCATGTTTATCTTTTCTATGACTCTCCCCGTGTCTCAGTTTCCTCCTCTGCAAAGTGAAGATGAGAGCAGCCCTCTCTGGTATTGCTGGGGCGTGAGCACTCACAGAGTGCGCTCAAGGCTGCTTGGCCAAGAGCAAACGCTTAATAAACCAGAGTTACAGGCATCATCTTTACAGCCTTTTCCAAAAACTTACAACAAGACCAGTCTCCCAGTAGTCAGGACATTTAAAAAACAAAATAATAATGTGTATGGAGGGTGTGCACAAGTGTGTGTAGTTGCCCATGAAATCCAGGAGGGGCACTGGAGTCCCTGGAACTGGAGTTACAGGTGGTTATGAGCTGCCAGAAGTGTGTGCTGTGAACCAAACTCTAGACCTGTGGAAGAGCAATGCTGTGTGGTTCATGGCTGAGTCACCTCTGCAGCCCAGGAACTCACATTTTAAAGAAGCTCTGTGGGATTCGATGTGCAGGGAGGACCGAGTGTTACTGGAGCACTGTGAGGAGAGGGTTTCCCAGGCCCCCTGGTTTCCACCCAGTCTGGAAAGGACGGGTGGTTGGGGCCCTAAGGAGTAAGGATGCCAATAGGAAGGTGAGAAAGCAGAAGTTTAGAAAATCAGTCAGCTAGGATATCTTTGCTTGTGCCTTTGTCTAAAATGCAAATATTTGTGAGTACTAACCATAATATCAGGATATTTATCCATTACTCCCCGTCTCAATTTCCTTCTACATGTGAAACTTAATGGTAAAAAACCGACCCAAGAATTACAAATCTGAAATGCGACATACTGGCTCACACTGTAATCCTAGTGCCTAAGAGACTGAGGCAGGTTGATTGTCTCGAGTTCAAGGTCAGCCTGAGCTTCACAATGAGTTCCAAACTAGACTAGCCTATCGCACAAGACATTATCACAGACAAACAAGCAAGGGGAAAAAAATCCAAACAGAGCAAAACAAACAAACACAAAACAAAATTGGAATCCGTGCCTGGGCCATTAGCCTGGCCCCATGTCGGAGACAGGACAAAGAAGCTGGCCAGAGGTCACAACAAAGGCCTGAAGACTGGAAAATATCCATGCGCCTCTCCAAAGCTTCCCAACGCCTCTGAACATGCAAGCAATGATCATGGCAGATTATAAGCTGATTGCTCCACGAGTCAATCAGTAGCTGGTCCTGTTGCCGCAAACGCTCCTCACTTTTGGGCCAGTGGTCTTTGCTTATGTAAGCTATAACGTTTGCTGAAGGAATCATGAAAATTTAATCTATCTTGGTCTTTTGGCATTTATAATACATAATCTATATTACTACAATTTGCAGATGGTGGCCATGTTAGCTACACATCTCTCAACACGTGAGAGTATCTGCATTGGTTTTTTTTTTGTGTTTTGTTATTTGTTTTTTGGGTTTTGGGTTTTTTTTTTTTCCCATTCATTTTACAGATGGATCTAACATATACTTGGAACAAATCTGGAGGATCATAATGCAATTGTCACTACTGAGTGTTTTTTCCAGGGTCCTGACACCATGGCAACTGGCCCAGACCTTCTTTTATTAACAAAACAAAACAAAACAAACAAACAAAACTGAACATGATTAAATAATATGATACTTAGAACATAGAGAAAACAAACTTGATTTTCAGCAAGATAGTTTAATAACATTTTCTTTGGAAAAGGTGTAGGCTGTGGTTATCTGCTCCTACCTCTACAGACATCGGAGAAATGCCAGGAACATATATGCCTACCTGTGGTGAACCAAGACTGGAGCCCAGGGATGCTCTGAACCTGGTACAGGACCTGGGACATAAGTCCTGGAAGAGATCTTACATTCTTTATGAGAATGTGATGAAAAAAAAAATCAAATCAATTTGAATTAGACTCATTTATGCTTCGAGAAACAATATTTTCTCCCCGTATCAAAACTTTGAAACACCTGAGAAAATAGAAGTGTCTTTGTGGTTTAAATGAGCTTTAAATGAATAATGGCGGTTTTGCGATGCAGGCTTGCATGCGATGTTCTTCCTTTTTCTCATTCCCGGTGAGGATAGTTTACTTGGTAACCTGGGAACTGTTACGGACTTGTTCGTGGACTTGCTCGGGCCTGGGCTCTGAGTCAGCGGACCCACTGAGGCTTCCGGGCTGGAGTGGACTGCTCTCCTTTTGGCTCTGTGGCCTCGGGAGTTAACTCCAGAGCAATACAACTTGGGCCCAGCAGATGGCGTCTGGCATCTGGCTGGTGGAGTGTGCACATATGGGTGGACGGGAAGCCAACTTTTCTCAACCATAAGACTCCTAAGTTCATTTAGGAGTAAATGTGTGACAGTTTGCTACATCTTATTTCCTTGTGGCGATGAGGTGTGCGTCCATCCATTCAAGTGCCTGTGCAGGCTGGGGGATATCATCAAAATGTCTTCCTCAACCTCTTCCTCACCTTAAAAAAAATTAATATATTTTTGGCCCTTTCATACATTTATACAGCACATTCTGCTTAGGTTCCCTGCCACATTTTGTGTCTTTCCCCCCCACTCCCATCCACCACTGAGAGATCCCAATCCGCTTTCGAGTCTTGTTTTACTATTATGACCCACTGGGTTTAACCAGGACCACTTGTATAGGCAATGTATGTGAAGCTTTCTGCCACTGGAGGAGCATAGAGAACTCAGGCCACTAAAGGCAAGGACTTCTTGTCCTTTGGAAACGTGTAGTTTTAACTGTTAGATAGTATGCTTGACAACCCAGCTCTTGATGTCTATGCTGTCTAGCTCACCTGTGATGCAACAAACCCTATTTTATTTATTTCCTAAATTGGAAACAAGGAAGTCCCTCTGTTCTCCTGGACTTGTCCAGGGAACCTCAAAAACCTTGTACGATGCTATGAAGCAGAACCATAGGACAGGGCAGGAATAGGTCCCTGGGAAAGGAAAAATAAGAGTACAATCCCTTCCTAGACCCAGAGCAGAAGTAAGGCATTCTACCCTCTATTTTGTGCCTCTCCCGGAGCTCAAAACCAAATTTCCTGGAACTAGGACAGAGGAACACTTGCTATGGGAATATAGTTATACATGCTAAAAGACATCTCTTAGAGCTTTGGAAATACATTACCTCCACACATAACCAAGCAGAATTTAATTGTCTTGCTATGAGCCCAACCCCTTGCTATGACTGTCTTGAAAACCAGATTCTGTGGGCCTAGACCTTCTGGATAGAATAATAGAGTTATAGACAGCTTGAGGAAAGAGAGGAAGAGTGGGAAGCACTGAGGTTGATAGATACATGGGGAGGCGGGGAGGGCTGGGACGATAGACATTTGGCTATTCTGCTTTTAGCCAGCCCGTGTTCTTACCCTTATACTCGACAGGTATCGATAACTTTTAGGGCCTCCAGTTTCTTTTTAAAGAGTCTAAATGGAAAAGTCCTCATTATAAAAGACCAGCATCCTCTTCAGTAGGTGCTGCTGCTCTGGAAAATGTTTGTGCTGCATTTTCTCTGCTTGCCACTTTAAGCCTCACCTTCCTTTGGCAGACCTTCCCAACCCCTCTTCCTTGGCATGAGGAAGCAAACATGTCTGCCTGAAGCTTGTATTTGGACATTAGCAAGAATGAGGGGTGGGGGATGGAATGGATTCTGTGAAGCCAATTTACAGTTGAAGAGACTGGCAAAGCACAGCGGTGCCAGCACCCTCTGGCTACTCTACCTATGATCTGGGCTGGGTTCCTGAAACCTCCCTCTTCCCTCGGCCCTCCAATTCATTGCTGAGTTACTAGGAAGTCTTGATAACCTCATTTTGCTTAAATCATCGTGGATTCTGTGGTTTGTAACAGCAGCAGCAACAACAGCAACACACACACTGGGGTTGGGTCTTGGGTCTCTCGTTGATAAAAGCTGCTCTCTGAGTCCTTGGTTTGGTCCATCGGACAAGTTCAGGTTGTGTCTCCCTATGAGAAATTATGATTTCAAATTGCCTCAAAGAAGAAGATACCAGGGACCTGGGACGAGACAGGTAGTACTGTTAGAAGTATACAGTGGATCCTAAGGTTCATAGATCCCGAACGCAGGATCTCTGGTCATTTCTTCATGTTCCTGAAATGAAAGAGGCAGAAAAGAAGTCACACTGGCCACACCTCCATGGGCCACAACCCATGACTTATAAACACACTTCATGCCCAGAGAGGTGCAATAGCATACAGCCTTGTTCAAAGGGCATCCATGGGTGATGCTATCAAAGAGATCATCCCAGGGGCGGTTTCTAGAATCATCAGCCAAGTAATATTGGCTCCAGGATCCATTATTATCCTGACTCAGCAGGGTTTTCTGTTTGCTACTGATTCCGATTAGTAACTACCAACTAGTTCTTTCTTCTGTTTTTTAAACTGGAGGCTCGAAACAAAAATAAATAATCCCCGGTTGTCCTGTTTCTCCTAGCCATGGTATCAGTAATGCATTCACAGATAGCTCACTGGGTCAACTCCGGGTTTTCAGTAAGGGATCGAGATTTGGTTGGTTGGTTGGTTGGTTTCAGTTCTGACTGTCGTTGATCGATTTCAATCCATTGCTGTAATTTGGATCCGAAAGGTCCTCTAGGCCCTATATGTGAAAGGCTTGGTTCTCAGCCTTTGATGTTATAATCCAACTTTAAGATAAGACTGCAGGGGGTGGGGTGAGAGCATATCCCCCGCCCCCTCACCTCCCCTTCCCCCTCCCAGGCTTGTTGGAAGCCATGAAGGGAGCTAGTGCTTGGCACGCCCCCCTGTGGCGATGCACTGTCTTTCAGCGCTGGAGAGACAATCCTGAAACCAGCTCCTAAAACAAACCTTTCTTCTGAATAAATCACCTCAGGGAGTTTGTTAGAGTGACCAAAGCACTTTGGTTGGAATAGTCTAGAAGGAGAAGTATGGTAGGAATGCAAAACACGGCCCAGATATCTTGGCAAGGATCAAAACCTGGAAGAAAGTTTAGATACCAAAAGTTCCACCTGGACCTCGCAAAAGGCTGGCAGGGATTGCCTTCCTTCTCTAGCCGAGCAGTCTGCTTGACGAAGGCAACCATCGTGGATATGCAAGCAAAGTGCCCTTAGACCCCTTTGCAGGCCTGAGCGAGACACCTGGTAGGAAGGAGTGGGTGTGTCGCGGGCAGAGGTGGGAGGAGCTTTCTTAAGCTAGCTGATTTACTGTGCCTGGTCATTTCCTACCCACAAGTCCTGGGTCATTCCTAGATCCCGTCACTTCTCACCCTCATGAGATAAAATCACAAATAAATAGTAATTTGAATGGGCAGACGCCAGCAAAGCCTTTGTGGGGAAAAGCGGAAATCTGAGGAGAGGAATTTGTAACTTAAACTACTTTCAAACCTCAGAATTCTCTAATTTGGAAGATTTTGGGCTATTTCGGACAAATTCAGATTCTAATATTTCCTTCACTTTCACAATGACTGCCCCTACCCCCGCCCCCATCCTGCCCCTTGGCTCCTTTCTTCCTCTTCCTGCTTAAGTAGGATATGATCCTTACACAAAGCTCGTCTTACAGATTCCATTTTATAACACCCAGCAGCCTAGTCATGTCCAAAGGAAAACCCTCCCACCTCAGAAGAGTTTTGATAGGGGTGTTAACGTATTAGCAATGCTAGCTACTTTTTTTGTTTGGTTTGCTTTTTATTTATGATGGAGATAGATATCATTTTGGCAAGAAGGTATTTACTCACTCTCTCTCTCTCTCTCTCTCTCTCTCTCTCTCACCACACACACAATTGAAGACACTTAGAAAAGTACCAAAGAGAAGGTAAAAACCCATAGCATTCAAACCGCGGTGTCTCCAAGGACAGACCTCAATCCCCTTCAAGCTCCCCTCTCTAATCAAAGGCCTATTGGGTTCACATTTTAAGCTGCCTCCCTTAATTTGAGAGAAATCTAGATCCTGCAGGCCAGCATCCGGGGCCTCCCTCATCTCCATTCATGCCGTAATATTTGGCAGGTATTTTTTATAGTTTGTGGTTTGCGATTAGAGTGATTTCTTCCATTTCTTTTCTTCATTCATGATGCTGAGAGGACTTTTTTTGTTGTTGGTTTTTGTTTTGTTTTGTTTGTTTTATTTTTTGGTTCTCATCTGTTTTTTCGGGGCGGAGTGGGCAGGGAATGGCATCAGTGTTTTTACTCTTCTGCCTTTAACAAGAAGGCTTACTTTCCACAGTAATTATGTGTCTGCTTTTAATTTTTGCACCCCGAGAAAAAGTTAAGGGTATCATGTCTACAATTCTAGATAATTCTGAGCTGGTGAGGTCCCTGATCAAGGCGACCTCCCTAAACTGCAGTTGCTTCTTTTCCGATGACAATGACGACTTTCCCCACAGCCCTGGCACCTGGGGTAGAACTTTCACAGGAGAGATAGCCCAGCTCCCTGGGAGCTATCAGCACAGATTGCCCATGCTGAGAGAACAGACCGCAAATTATCCCAGCTGCAGACACTTACACAGTACAGGAGGGAGAGCAGAGGCCAAGGCCGGAAGGTGGCGAGAGTTCCAGGGAAAGAGCAGGGCCTGCAAAGGATGTGTGTACCCCTCCTGCTGCCCACGAGCACCCAAGGCCTTTTCAACTACCCAGAGAGCATCTGGGGAGGGGGAGGGGCTGGGGTAGTGGGTGTGATGCGCAGGAGGTACTATCTGCTTTGCTAGGGAGCTGCGAAGTTGAGTTCAGTGGAGTAGCCCCACCCTCCCACTCTCTCATCCAGAAGAGACGAAGAGACTGTTACTGCCCAAGTGTTAGCTACTTCTGCCGTCTGTCGAAACGAGGGCTTTTGGACGAGATTACATCAGTTTTATAAAATAAATAAGCTACTGTTTTGCACATTTGAAGTGTAAGGTGTGAATCTTGGCCCTGTAACTTCTGCGGCTTTAGCTGCCTCTTTCAGCTGGAGGGGGGCGGGAGCTCAGCTTACTCTGGGCTCTGCCACTGATTTGGTGTGCGATATCGGTCAAGACGCTTACATTTTCTAGGGTTAACTGTCACTGACTCTGAAAGAAGAGGGTGCACCGGGTCAGATCGTTTCATTTGCTTTTGTTTCTGTTGGCTACAAAGGTTTTTTTTTTTTTTTTTTTTTTTTGCTAAAAATCTTACTTAGGCGATATATAGTAATAGATACAGTTAGAGTTTCACTGGCAAGGGGGTGGGGGTGGGGCGGCGGGAGGATCCCAGGCCACATTCATGCCGGCAGGGAGCTCTGAGGTTCCCCTGTGAGCCAAGTCACCTTCACTGAGATGAGATGAGATGAACTGTTCTCATTCACTTTGAAGATCAGTGAAGACTGCGGCTTCTCTAGTCCTTTTTACCCTGTTGCTTGCTTTATTTATTTATTTATTTATAAATATAAATGTGAAGAGGAATAAATGCCATGGCATGTGTGGAGGTCAAAAGGTTGAGAGTATTTATCTATGAAAAAACAAAACAACAAAGTCCACCCCCTTACCCCTTCGGTAACCATGAATTCAAAATAGAAACAGTCACTATAGTCTAATCAGTATGGTGGAGTCATATCCTGGGCCAAACAACAGCCATCTACCAGGTGACCCACAAGACACTTCTTAACCTTGCCAACACCCCAGGAGGTGGCTGTGATCCTGATGTGACAGAGGAGGGTACTGTAGCTCACTAACTTGCTCCAGTAAGATAACTACTACAAAGAGGAGTGGGTGTTTAAGAAGACATTGACTGTCATTAGGAGGAGAAAAACAAGTTCAATTCTGTAATCAGTTAACAAAAGCGGTGCAGAGGCCTCAGCCCACAGAACCCACCATCCAGGGATTCTTTGCATGGGAAATGGACAAGGAAAATGTTGGAAGAGACAAAAAAAAAAAAAAAAGTTCAGAATTTTAGAATTTTAAATGTACATTAAAACTCCTTGCAGCAGTGGAGACAGCCTGTGGGTATTCCAGGGAGGGTTACCAAAAACGCAGGCTCTGTCCCCTCCGCCCCTTGGACTTATATTTTAAGAAGTTCAGCCATTCCAGTCCATGCAGAAAAATACTCTCAAAGGAATATTTACAATGTGGATCTTATATTAAACATTTGGTTTTATATACTTAAATATTTATAAAGACATATGTGGAATAAATTTCAGCCTACAAACCGAAGTGAGCAAAACATATCAATTTCCCCTACTTCTTTAAATCAATGTAATTTTGTGACTCTCAGCCTTCATCCTTTTTTCAAAGATGGCAAAAATATTTACCTCCTGCTTGCGGACTCTCTCTTTCCCAGAATGTAGAATGTTTAATTGTAATGAAAACAGACAACTGGGAGGGGGGCTGTGCTCTTCAGTCTCTGGGTACACTGGGAAGCCCGTAGTTCTGCCCTGAATACTGGTGGTACCGTCTGAGGTTGGGGAACCTTTCAGAGAATATTTGCTAGGCACATCAACAATTTATCTCTTCTGAGGAGGGCCTGCTGTCTGAACACAGTCCTTGTGGCACCTCACACTAGCCTTCCTGCTCAGAAAAAAAAACAAAAACAAAAACAAAAAAACCCTTGACTTGCCTTAATGCTCTGTCTTGGCTGTTTTGAAATTCCAAACAAAAGACTCCATTTTGCCTCTGCCCTTGTAAACTGCCTCTGCCTGCAGTCTCCACCTCTGCCACCTCTCCTCCCTTCTTCAAGGGTCTTTGGTTCTCTGTTTCCATCTTATCAGGGAGAGGAGCCACTCTCTCCCACTGTCTATGCTCTAATGACTTTACTTGCCCGCCCTGGAGAATGGGCGTTTATCTCCTGAGTCAGGTCAAGAAGGGCAGCAGATGACGTCCGGGATGGGGACGTTGTGGTCTTCCGTTTTGCAGAGGTCTTGTCTTTGTTAGCTAACTTTGTTAACTCTGAGATTGGTTTCTGACGGTTTCGCCCGCTTGAAAGGAGATGCTGGGATTCGAATTCCAGCACCAATTGCTGCTACACCCAGAAAAAAAAAACAAGGTGAGAGCCAGAAAACACAGGTTGAGAGGGTGGTAGCAACAGTACACACCTTTAAGCCCAGCACTTGGGAGTCAGAAACAGGTGGATCTCGGTGAGTTGGAGGCCAGTCTCCAGAGTGAGTTTCAGGACAGCCAAGGCTACACAGAGAAACCCTGTCTTGAAAAAAGACAACAACAATTACAAAAAAACAAACTAACAAAAAACAAAAAGCAAAACAAACAAAAACAGACAACAAACAAAAAGCCAGACCAGACCAAACCAAACCACCCCCTTCTCCTACATAAAGCAACCGAACAGTAGAGACCTCAGTTGGATGTGACAGTAGACAGTCTCATACAGATCTCAGTTCAACCTGGGACACTTTAAACTGAAAAGAGATTCTGCTCCCAATACAGCAGTAAAATGTGAACTGGGGCCATTACAGGGTGGGGACAGATGCAAATGTAGGAGGGAGGGAGGACTTGAACCTATGTGGCCCCTACTGTTCTCACATTCATTAGGAGACTAGGTCAGCCTTCTTGACCATGAAACCTTTCCGCTGCGGTCTTGTTGATTTCGTTGGGGAAAGAACAGGCGGCAGGCTGGGCGGGCTGGGTTCGCGAGAAGGGAACCGCATTCGTGAGAGGTCCTGAATGCGCATTCCGCAGTTGCAATTGGCCAGCGCTCCAGGCATGAATGGGGAGAGTTTCATCTTCACGATTTACTGAAAACAGACGGTGAAGTTCGAGAAGCAAATGTGAAACGCTCATTCCGAAAGCCTTTTTATATACATGTTAAATCAGTGTGTGGGAAAGAGACCACAGAGATTGTTTAAACATTCGTACTGATGACACTCCGGCTCTAAAATATGCAGTTCCTTGTAGTTATAGGCAGAATTAATCACATATGGAGGAAGTCATCTTTTGAAACCGGATTAAAAGGAAATAGTTCATAACTCAGTGATATCAACATGCACGCCCCTCCCCCGCCCCCCGCCCAGGCCTGGGACACTCCTCTGCCTCCTTATCTCCCACTGTCTGAAGATGTTATTTTCTCACTTGGGGTGCCATGATCCAGCTATGTGACTCTGCAGAGAGAATCTGGATGTGGAGCCAGAATGGAAGAGATATCATTTAAGCCTGACTCAAGACCAGAATAATTAGGAGTCTCTTCCTGACCCTCGATTCTGCAGTTCAGCTGAGGTCTCTAGTCCTACTGTTAATAGGAAACATAGGAAGACAGGTCATCTCTACCCTTGAACTTCATCAGGAGAAGGCAGCAAGACATTTGGCTTAAAGAGTCTTCCCTCACCACTAGCATCCATCTTTAACTACATTACCCCAAGTGCTTGACAGGGACTTTTGTCAACCACAGGCAGTTAGGCAGCTTGGGAAAGAACCCTTATCTATGGCGCTCACTGGGGAAA
The DNA here is from genome assembly GCF_000001635.26 of Mus musculus. Classification (NCBI taxonomy): domain Eukaryota; kingdom Metazoa; phylum Chordata; class Mammalia; order Rodentia; family Muridae; genus Mus; species Mus musculus. The sequence goes on along the minus strand of NC_000076.6, from coordinate 120,693,897 downwards.
CCTATGGCAGTCACCTAAAGACAGTCTAAGTACTGGTCCAAGTCTCTCTCTCACTCACTCACTCCCCCTAAGACATCATGTGCTGTACAAAGTACTGGTAGGTGAACCCCATGTGTATCACCCACGGAAGTCATCTGGTTTTAAGGGAGCTGCTGTTTTTAAAAAGAGCAGTCCCACTAATACCCCCCCTCTCTCACCCCTCTCTTTTCCTTTCTTCCTTTCCTCTACCTCCTCCTCTTCTCCTCTTCTTCTTCTTCAAGATACACTGAGTTGAGAATATCCACGTTCATTTTGAAGTTCCTTCCCTTAAATGAGAGATTGTGTGTGTGGATGGGGGTGTGGGGTGTGTCTGGACTGAGACATGAGGCAATTCCGAAAATATGAATGAAAGAATATAAATATTTCTCCGGCCTCTGTAGTCTTCATTAAAGCACACCAGAGGAAGAGCCGGGCTGCCCTTCTATATTTAATTTGGACTCCAACCTCTTCAGCAGCATGATTAATTTTAGCTTATCATATGGAATGTCTGCCTACCTATAAATAAGTCTATTCATCTTTAGGAGGGCATAAATATGCCTCCTGTTTTACAGCCCCCCAAAAAAACCAAAACCCCAAAAAACAAAACCCTTTCATATCATTGTAATGAGATCTTTTTCCAGGACAATAGCTCAGCTCAGCCTCGGTTCCATTGTGCTTTCTTAACTTCCTGTTTGAAAAGTGTGTAAGTGAAAGTGTGTCTCCCCGGATGATTGTGAGCAGTGTTAGGTGATGGGATGTGAACCATGGATGAGAAAGGAGGACCTGGGCAGATCTCAAAGGAATAACTACAGAGAAATGGAGAAGAAGAACAGGGAGGAGGAAGAGATGGAGAAGGGAGAGGTGGAGGAGGAACAGGAGAAAGCAGAGGAAAGCAAGAGGGTTGGTAGTGTAAATCTAAGGTAGAAATGAAGGTGTTTAATTTTTAAGCTGTTCTCTCTGCTGTCCCCTAAAATGCTGGGAATGCTACCCACTGTCCTTGTTCATTAGCAAGCAGACTCTGCATTTCCTCATATCCCAGCGTTCCCTGGGCTCAGGTAAAGTCTATATGTCTGTCTACACAGAAAACGAATTTGCCTACACAAAACACCAAAGGGGATCGTGTTGTCAGTCGCCTTGAGGCAGACGATATTAAAAATCACTTTCAGGGGACTTGGCAGTGTGGCTCAATGGTAGAGAACTTGCCTGGCTTGCCAATGTGCTGGGTTTAATTCTAGCTCCACACTCTCCTCCCCCCCAAAATAAAAAAAAAATTGAATTATCCATCACAATTTTAACACATACCTCAAGTAGGCTTTATTGATAAAAGCAATCTATTAGGTACGAGATGATACATTTCTTGAAAATCATATTGCTGTAGGAAAATGTACCTCTTATTTCTAGGGCTATAACCCACTCCTTGAACTCAGACCTTTAAATGAAAGCTCACATATGGGACTCGTGCATAGGAAACACAGGGCCAGTTTTCCCTCCCTAGCTCAGTCCCTATTTAAAAAAAAAAAAAAGATGTGACTTCTAGAAGACAAAGGACTTGCCTTTCTCCTGACAAAGCTCTTCCCACTGGTGAATAGTAAGCAAAAGCAGTGTCCCCAGGAACGTCATGTGTCTGAGCTCCCAAGGGCAGGAAGCTTTAGTTTACCAGGTGTCTCTGACCAGTTCCAGGTCATTTTTTTCAGAAGCCCCTGCTTAGTCATGCTTCCCAATGCCCTGGAAGCACAGCCAAGCAAACAGAAGGCACTGAGGCTATCTTCCCGAGCATGGCTGCTCTCTGTGATATATAAACACATATTCACAGAGCAGGCAGGACTCATGAAAGATGCTGAGATATCAGTGAGCGACCCCACAGTCATTTCTACCACCAGTCAAATGGTCACGAAGATCCCGGGGATTAAATATAGAAGACAGGGCTAAGGAGCAAAGAATCACTCAATTGACAAATGGCTGCCACCTTTCACCCAGTTGCTTCTACTTGTAGGATCTAGGCTCCAAACACTCACACAGAAGTGCTGGCAGTACACATTGCCATGGTCTAACCCAGGACTGGGAAGTAAGAGGATAGAGGCTTTCTGGATAATTTGATCCAATGAACAACCCCCCTCACTGCGTAGTAACATCAACGTTCATTCTTGCAATCCAGGCCTTAGAACCAAGTTACATGGGAGACCATGTTTGTACAATGTCCTTCAAAGAATCTAGTAACTAAACTCCACTGGACGGGAGCCAAGACAAGCCTTTTTAATGCCAAATTCCACTACAGTGGGTCATGTTATTGGATGGCTCCAGTGAATTTGGGACAGGAAAAAAGGGCCCTGTTTCCTTTAATACTTTGTTATGTTTTCTTTCTTTCTTTCTTTTTTTTTTTTTTTTTTTTGGACTGAATTATCCAGATAATTGCTTCACTTTTCAGCTGAGCTTGTACTTGAAGGAGCACAGAAGATGACCCACTGAATTGGTTTTTTGTCTTTTGCTGTAATTGGGTTATCTGCAAATCTTAGAAATAAGTGTTATAAAACATAACCTTTATATGTTTCAAAACTCTTTTATGAACTTACACATCTGGGTTTGTTTGTTTGTTTGTTTCCTTTTTTGTGAGTCATTCAGAAAAGATTTACTGAACCAAACTAAAGATTTGTGTCATGATATTTGTTTAGGGTGCTCTAATGAGCTGAAAAACCTTGCAAGTGTTAGGAAAAACACAGGGAAAGGAGCAGAAAGAAAAAACAACAATTTCTTCTGAAATGCTGGTTCCTTAAAGACAAAAAGTCACCACTTTTAAACAAGTGCATTTGAAGCCAATATAAGGCCTGTAGTTGGGAATGGATCACAAGAGATCCCTTGCAACCTCTGTTACCTATTCCATTATTAGAACTATTTGGAAAGTTCTAAAATACCACTAAATAGTGCTCCATGATAAAGTGGCGATTTTATCCACGCAGCCTCTCATGTCTACTTGCTCTATATCGATTTCCAAATCTCACTTGTGGGGTATGTGTGTGTGTGTGAGAGAGAGAGAGAGACAGAGACACAGAGAGAGACACAGACAGACAGAGATTGTGTGTCTGAGAGAGAAAAAGATAGAGATTGTGTATGTGTGTGTGAGAGAGAGAGAGAGAGAGAGAGAAAGATTGTGTATGAGAAACAGAGATAGAGAGATGTGTGTGTGTGAGAGAGAGATAGGAAGAGAGAGAGAGATTGTGTGTATGGGGGAGGGAGAGAGAATGTGTGTGTGTGTGTGTGTGTGTGTGTGTGTGTGTGTGTGTGTGTGTGTTTAGACAGGGTTTCTCTGTGTAGCCCTGGCTATCCTGAAATTTGCTCTGTAGATGAGACTGGCCTTAAACTCAAAAATCAGCCTGCCTCCTAAGTGCTGAGATTAGAGGTGTGTACTACCACTGCCAGGCTCATTCCCAAATCTTAGCAGTTCCCTTGAGAAGAAAGTGATCCTTACATGGTCATGGCCGTGTGTTTGGATTCCTGGTCTGATAGTGACCATTACTTTCCTGTGTCTTGTAAGCACAAGAATGGATAGCCCTTTGCTTAACGGAAGTGACATTATCCACGGGTCAAGGACGGAGATGTTACAGCCTGAGGGTGTTACGGTTCAATGATAGATTTGCTGATAACCTTTGAGTTGTTAAAACAAAAATATGTTCTTAACATATAATTACATCTTCCACCCTCCCACCCTCCCCACCCCCGCTTTCCCCCTTCTTCCATTTCCTTCAGTATAATCCCATACCTTTTTCTCTTTCTCATATACATGGTCTCTAGCACCTCTCTAAATGCTTTAACATATGCATATATATATATATGTGTGTGTGTATGTATATATTATGTGTGTATATATGTGTCTGTGTGTGTGCATTTCTTAGAAATGTAAAAACAGCATGGTCAGTACGTGTAATCTTACTTGTGTGGATATAATTTCACAACTGGCCACTTGCTATTGGATTACTAATTGGGGAGCACTTCCTGGAGGAAGACTTTTTTCATGCTCTCAGCTGTTGCTAGTTGCCTGTAGTTCTTTTTCTAGAGTTGGGGCTCCATGAGATTCCCCCCTCCCATGTTAGCGTTATCTGTTGGCGGTCCTGTTTAGGCAATCATGTTATAGCGACTTCACGGGCATTGGTTCTCCTGGAATGGGGATTACACACAGCTGTGAGGCTCCAGGGTACTGGGAGCTGAACCCAAGTCCTCTGGAAGGCTGGCTCATGCTCTTTACTGGCAAGCCATTTCTCTACTCCTGTACATTTGGTTTGAAACTGATTTCCATTTTTGACCCATAGAACAGGGTCCACATTAACTTCCATGCTTGCAAGTTATCGTCAAGGCAGCTAGTTTCCAGGACAGAATGCTCTGGAGAGACAGTTCTGAGGTTCACAGAGGGCTCCTCATGAGGACTCCGAAGAGAGTTGACTAGTATGGAAGTGTACCAAACTGTCAAGGACTAGGGCGAGCACCAAAGAACATAACTGAGCATTCAGAAAGGGTAAGGGGCAAGGGTTAGTGTCTGCTCCCAACAGCCAGGCTGGGGAAAAAGCCCTCGTCTTCCATTCCACGGGGGCACCAAGAAACATCATCTTGCCTCAGAATGAAGGAGTAAATAACCAAGACCAAATGCTGCTGTGGAACAGGCTAACACATTTTAAAAGGTTTCAAGAAACTTAACTGCATCTAAGAACAAAGCTCAAGACGATTTAGGGGTATTAAAAAAAATATCCAGGACCCAACAAGGTACAACTCACAACGTCTGGCTTCTAATAAAAAAGTGCCAGGCATCCTAAGAAGCAGAAAAATATGACTCATTATGAGGAAAATAATAAATCCATTGAAGTCTGCCCAGAACTAACACGATGTTAAGATAGGTTACCTGGAAATGTCGAGTGACTGCTATAGTAAATACTAAACGCTGAGGAATAGTTATACAGGATGTACAAGAATAAACGCACAGTTAGATATTCGAACGAAAAGCTAGAATGTCCGAGGGGAAAACAGAAGATAAGATTAACAGTGAGTAAAGCACGGTAGAAGGAAGAATAGCAAGAGCTGGGCAGATGCTCAGCGGCTAAGCACTGACCTCGCAAGTGTGAAGATGAGCTGGACCCCCAGAACCCGTTTAAGTGCCGAGTGGAGGCTAGGTAAAGCAGAAACAGGATTCTCAGAGTAAGCCGGCTTGAGACTGGCCATGAGTTTGACTGAGTGCCCTCGCTCCCTTGAATAAGGGAGGAGGAACAGTCAAGGATGGCTCCTGACGGCATCAGGCCTCCACGTCCACGTCCACGTCCACGCCAGCGTGTGCCCACATGCACGTGCACCCTCTCACACGTATGTTCACATAGGCACGCGCAAACACACCGTCACACAGCGTACATGTGTACACACAGAAAAAGAAAGAAAGAAGAAATAGTAGTGAAGTTTTAAGGCAGTAGTGAGATCTGTGGATCACGGAGGGAAATGCCTTTTTGAAAACTCATACAAGCTCCGGTTTCTGGGCGACAGCTCTCGGGGGGGGGGGTGGTGGGGGGGGTGGGGGGGTGGGGGGGGTGGGGTGGGGGGGGTGGGATGGGATGGGAGGGCCTACGATGGATTTTTCCAGCTGCTTAGATCCCTGCGGCTTCCTTGCTTCCCCTCCTTTCTGGATCCTGTTGAAATGTTTCTTCAGAGTGTGAAGGTTCACCAGGTTTTCGTTACATTCCTTTCTCTTCGGATCAGCATTGATTGTGACCCAATAAACCCAAAGTGATTTGTCTGTTGTGTAATTTTCCTAATTAGAGTCCAAGTAAACGAGCGTGACTAATGGAAATGGAAAAGCTCTCACTTTCAGCTTGTAAAACTCAAATTCTGTTAGGTTGAAGTTTTCCTGCAGTTCCGACCTCGGCAACAGTAGTTTTCAACCTTCCTAACGCTGCAGCCCTTTAAATACAGATTCTCAGGTTGTGGTGACCCCCACCCCCAACCATAAAAATGGGTTTTGTTGTCATTTCATAACTGTCATTTTGCTACTGTTCTGAACTGTAATGTAAATGTCTGTGTTTTCCCATGGTCTTAGAGACCCCCGTGAAGGATCATTTGACCCCACAGGTTGACAGTCATTGCTCTACACTTTTGGATGGGAATCACTTCATGGTCTATGACATCATAAAGTTTTACACGTGTGTCACCAGTATGCTAGGGAACCCACCACATTCCAGAGAGGGCCTGAGGATGCTTGCCTCTTTCCTGAAGAATCCTGACTTTGGTGGTATTGTGTCTTGAGACCCAAGTTTCTTCAGACATGTCCAACCTTTTGACACCATGCCTCAATGTCACCTGGATTTTACTTGAAAGTCGAGGCTCTCGATTTAGGTCCCCATGCTTGTACTACTGATTGCACCATGTCCCCAGTCCCTCACAGATGTATTTTGCTAGGGCCACCCTGCAACTTGCCATGCAAGAAGCCCTTCAGTTTCTGGGTTAAGATGGTACCAAGGTCATGAAATATAAATACCAAGCTTTGAGCCAAGCCGCTTCTCCTGTGAAGTTTGTGGTTCTGAATAATGACTATATTATTATATTGCTGAGAATCTCATGGGTTTATTAAAGTGTGTGTGTGTGTGTGTGTGTGTGTGTGTGGTGTATGGGTGGTATGTACGCATATGTGTCCACACACATGTGTCTCCAGTGGTGGATTTTGGATTTCCTTCTCATTTGTTCTCCACATTGTGTTGCTTTTTGAGACAGGATCTCTCGCTGAACCTGGCCATCATTGATTTAATTGATTTGCTGTCCAATGAGCTTCAGAGGTCCATCTTTCTCTCTGCTGCCAACACTGGGCTACGGGTACATCACCGTATCTACCTTTTCCACTTGGGTGCTGGGATCAGAACTCAAGTCCTTGTGTGTCTCTAGCAAGCACTTCATCAGCTGAGCCATCTCACCTTATCAAAAGTTCTACTTTTACACGAACAGATGCTTCTTATTACGGGGAACGTTTGAGTCTCATAGACGGTCTGAAACCAAGTTTACATTCTGCCATAACTCTCAAAGTGCTCATTAAAATATACACGATCTAAGGTTTGGCTATTAAGCAATGGTTAAGTATACCGTTGACTCCTGAGACCGTCTCTTCTCTGATGTCTTTCTGTTGTGTTTGGTTCATTAAGATGACATCTTTGTGTCCTGAAAGGTAGGCAGTATGCAAGCAAGCATTATAGAGAGATGGCTTCAAAACAACTCTGGCTCCCTTCGTATGCCCTCTAGCATAATTTTACTAGATCCTGTAAAGTCAGGGAGACTACTCCACAAATGTTTCCCTCCTTCCTGCCAGTCCATCCACGTAGCCACTATACTTGGGACATGTGCTATAGGAAGGGCTCTTTATTTGCCTAGTCTATTTTAACAACCAACAAATGGGTGCCGGCCTCCAAGCCTCCCACTGCAATTCGGCAGAAGTTTAGAAAGGCCATCTGTTGCCTCAACTGTCTGTGGAGCCGAAGTGAGAGCTTATCTTGGTGCTCTTGAGCAGAGCAACAGGAAATCATCCGTCACCCAGTGACACGTTAGTACGGCTGTCCCAACGGACGGATGTCTGCAGTCCCATACATTCAGGAAACAGAATGGATCACCCTGAGCATACAATAGACTCCTAGACCTTCAAGAAACAAGGAGCTATTGCAATGGGGCCAGATGCTTCCAGAACACAAAGCCATTTCCTATGTGTGTGTCTGTTGCAGTCCGCATGCAAACGAAACTCTCAGGCCTTGGTGTCTGGCTGTGGCTGGGGTTACTGCTCTGGGGTTACATTGGGCTTTAACTTTTCAGTTCTTAGAGTAGAATTAGCAAAGTGTCTGTGTGAGATTAGTGAGTGCAAGAAGCTGGCTCTTTGAGGCCAAAGAAAAGCAGTGATGGCAGCCCCCACGATGAGCCTAGCAACCAAAGGCTTTTTGCAGCTAAGTTTGTCACTCTTCCCTCCAGCCTCTGACAACTAAACTTACTTCTGCTCAATTTCATTCTCTAACTTGCCCCCAAAATACAGATTCATCTTTGATCTTTCTTATTCTTTCACCATTGATTCAAAAACCTACTTTTTTTTTCTTTAGTCCCATCTATCCCTTCTGGCTCTAAAAAAATAACCATTGTAAATAATTTTTGAGCATTTGTTATATACCATATACATTTTACACACACACACACACAGAGAGAGAGAGAGAATAGACATCACAATAAGATAATCTAAGATAGATGATTGGTAGATAGATAGATAGATAGATGGATGATAGGTAGATAGGTAAATGATAGGTAGATAGATAAAAAGACAGACAGACAGACAGACAGACAGACAGACTGCTAGATATGAACTTAGCTGCTTCATAAACGCCTGCCTGAGGTCAGGAATAGTATTATCTTCATTTTATTGGACTGAAACAGCCAGAATGCAAATAATATATTTTGCCACACAGCCTGGGAAGTCAAGGGCTCAGGATTCGAACCCAGGTCCTCTGACTGCAGAACCAATTACACTGACAGACGAAGAAAGCCTCCCCCATGCTCCCATGTCAACATTTGATTTAAAATTAAAAAAAAAAATTTTTTTTTTTTTTTGAGAATTCCCTCTGGTCTAGCCACCGCACTACATTATAGGGCTACAGAAGTGTGCAAAAGTAGGTTTTACACAAGCAGGTTCCAGATCCACAGGCTGTACCTGTCAAGAGTCCCGGTGAATGTTTGACAATATAGGTCGTATCTAGCCCTACCACTGGTGTGTTCTTTCTAGTAAAGACGCACCCGTGACAGTCCTCAGTCTGCTCATGTGAAGAAAACACTTTATAGCTTCTGTCTGGCCACAGAAGCACTCTAATATCATAATGGTTGTATTGAAAACCAAGGGGACTGACCACTCAATGACCATGATGTGGGTAGTGTTCACAATGTGCGAATGCTGGACAGATAACCCATGCCCTCCAGGGAAAGTAGTGGAATAGCTCGTGATGGTGAACCATATCAAACATTTTTTTGAGGGGGAGTGGAGTATCTTTTAAAAATCGGTCTTTACATTCGCATATCGAAAAATGGGTTTTATTATGACATCTTTCCTACTGATGGGTCATGAAACTTTGTTCTCATTCATCTCCCTCCTCCACTCGTCTACCACTGCCATCCCACCGCCCCATCATGCCCTGCTCCCACCGCCCCATCATGCCCTGCTCCCACCGCCCCATCATGCCCTGCTCCCACCGCCCCATCATGCCCTGCTCCCACCGCCCCATCATGCCCTGCTCCCACCGCCCCATCATGCCCTGCTCCCACCGCCCCATCATGCCCTGCTCCCACCGCCCCACCATGCCCTGCTCCATATTGACTCTCTCTGCTACTGGTTTTCTTTCTTCCCCACTGTTGATCCATCCCGTTTCCTCATCATATGGATTCTTTTACTCTCATACCCAACAATAGATAAATGCCATCAAATACATGCTCTGTGGTTGACAAGCGTGGCTCGTGACGATGTGTGCATACCTATGCCCATCGCGGTCCCTTTCAGAGACTGAACTCTTATAACTCAGTTTTATACTTTAAGATGATTTTCTCTAATTTTAATACATAAAGAGCAGGGGAGATGGCTCAGTGGGTGAGAACTCTTGCTATGCAAGCATGAGGACCTGAGTTCAAATCCCCAGCGCCCATGTGAAATGAAGGCCAGCCTATCATGTGACCTAGTTCTGGTCGAACAGACTGTTAGAGACAGTAGCATTGATGGGGTTTTCTGGATGCCTCCTAGCTCCAATGAGACACCTTGGCTGAAAGGAATAAGTCAGAGAATGATAGAATGTGTCCACATACACGTGTGTAAGTGTGTGTGTGTGTGTGTGCGCGCGCGCGTGTACACACACACACACATCTCACACAAGTATGCACATATACACACCTATAAATTTTTGAATTTGAAAAGTTGGAACTTTTAAATTTTACCTATCCTAAATCATTTTCATCAGTTAAGTCGACACTTAGGTTGCAAACAGGAGACCAAAAGCTACTCTAGGAGAAAAAGCATATTTGATAGTGACATGAGACTCTAGTGGGCATTGTAGCTGGCTATTCCACCTGGACCCTGCAAGCTTTAGCTTGGAGCACTGGCTGCTGTCTCCCTTTTCCCCAGGCTCCTTGCATTAGGGGTATGTATTATTGGGATACCTGGCTCACCTGCTTGGACCCCGGCCAGCTCTTTAAAAAAAAAAATTAGTGGAGCAATGGGTACGCACCATCTTTAGTGTCTGTGCTGGTTGACATCGTGACCTTCCATCAGGGATCGTAAGTGGAGACATCTTTAAACACTGGAGGATAAAATAGTGCTAATACAGACTGGTGGTTGAATCTAGTCCCACTCTCCAAGAAAGCTTTTCAGAAAGGAAATATATATGGTATTCTTGATCTCAGAAATAGACATGCTTTCTTCCTAGAATCTCCTGACAGGTCAAAGTGGTGAGAACACAAGAACGCACAAGCCCAAAGCATAGCCATTTCCAAGAAGGATGACATGCAGAAATACCGGCAAAGAACAGAAGTCTAGCCGTTGTTGGAGAACAGTTCAATAGCTCCTGCTTCTCTGTCCCAGCAAGCTGTCTACGGTTTCCAGGAGGAGATGAAGATAGTCAAAGGGTCAATTCTATTCTTAGACTTCACAGAGCATGTACTTCCGAAAGATCAGAGAACTTTCTAGATCCCTTGCTTTACAATAGTTCATTTGGTGGTCTGCAGAAGTCTTTCAGTCAATGACCCATGTTTATTGGGTCTCAGGTCAGAAATTAAAAGGGTTATTGCATTTTTCACCTGTTACCTCTTCGAGCACTGTAGCAGACCCTGGCTGTTCTTAGCAGGGGAAGCCTATGTGATAGGTAGGGCAACTGCCTCCTCCTGAGTTACCTCATGTAGAGTGGGGGTGTTGCTGAGTTGGGTGAGGGGTCCCAGTTCAGCAAGACTCGGCACAAGCTCAGCCTGTGCATGGCTGGCCAGTGGGACCAAAATCTCCCCAGAGTGGGTCTTTGGAGGACTTAGGTTTCTGAGTGGGGAAAGCTGGGTGTGGGCCAGAACGCCTTCCCCCCAGAGGCACAGACGCATTCGGGTGCAAGAGCAAATGCCGTCCTTTCTTTCCCTAGTTTCTCCCCACCCTTTGCAAGAAATACTTTAACATCACTTTAAATATTCCACAGTCGCAGAGCAGACACCTGTCACCCTTACCACAGATCAATAATCACCGTATCCCTGAGTCTCAGACAGAAGGGCCGACTAACAGAGGAAGCGATCCAGAGAGCCTTTGGAAGGCAGCCGAGCAGCGGCAGGAGGCCTATTAAATCCACAATTTCAGACTCTCAGGGTGGGCACTTTCTCCTGGAGTAGTATTAAGTAACACACCTACTCAGACTCGGTAGACAGTTGGCCTTTCAGAGAGAAATGTGCGCCTGACCACATTCGGTCTCTCGCCCCTCGCCCCTCACAAGCTCAATCCTAGATGCCTTAGAGAAACTAGGCTCAGAGAGCAGTGGAGATGGACCACACCCGGAGGGCAGGCCCCGGTGGCATCTCCCAGAGCCCTAGCATAATGGAGAGAACTTCAAAAGCTTGGGAGTTTGTCCCAATCACCACCAGACAAACACTGAATCTGCCTCGAGGGGAATGCAGCGCAAACGGAAATGTCTCTCTTGTGTTCTCTCTGGAGAGACACCTGGGCGGGGTAGGAAAGGCCGGTTTAGAGTACCGATTCTGGAATTCAGAAGAGCATGGGCTCCAATAACTCAAAGTTGACCTGAACTGAGGCAGGTCTTGCTTAATGCTTCTAAGCTTCATTTTCTTTTTTTTTCTCCTTTGGGATAAAAGTTATATCATGCTACCTCGTAGGTTCACTGTGTGAAATGTACGAGATATTAAATAAAAAGCAAATGGTACTATCAAGCACATACTCTGGGACCAGTTATCTTGTTGTGATTATAAAAAGATAGAGAGCTATAAGAATATGTTCTACGGAGGTGGGGGGGGGGGGAGGGGGATGTCTCAGAGGGCCCATGCTGAGGCATCCCTTCCCCCTGAGGGACCAGCCACATGATGTTTTAGTATAGAATAGAGTTTATTCAGGGCATGGGGAGGGTAGTTAAGAGGGTAGTAGAGGCAGAGAGAGGGGGGAGAGAGGGGAGAGTGGGGAGGAGGGAGAGGGGAGGGGGGAGGAGGCCGGTCCTGACCACATGGAGAGAGTGGGGAAGGGAATGGGGAGAGAGAGGGAGCAAGGGAGCAAGGGGGCAAGAGAGAGAGAGAGAGAGAGAGAGAGAGAGAGAGAGAGAGAGAGAGAGAGAGAGCAAGAGAGTAAGAGAGGGAGGAGGGGCAAGCAGCCCCTTTTATAGTGGGTCAGGCCTACCTGGTTGTTGCCAGGTAACTGTGTGGGTGGAGTTTAGACCTAATGCTAACAACTTTGCCTAAGGTGTCCCTCCAGCCAGGGCCCAGCCCAGTTGATACCTTTTCCTTGAGGGTAGGGTTATGTGCTGCTCACACTTAATATTTTGCTTCAGAACTTACTTCGCTTTCATGGAAAAAAAATGACAGCTGCCTTTCAGCCTTGCGAGGCACCCCATCTTCACAGAGCGTCCCCCCTGAAATGGATTTTGATAAACTTAAACTAGGAATTCTACACCAGAGGGGGGGGGGGGGAAATGTAGCATCCCGGAAGGAAACCCCAAAAGGAGGGCAAGGAGAACTCGTGAACACATCACACACAGGAAGACGCCCGTCTAGACTGTGAAACAGCATTGATGGGGCCAGAGCCTTTGAGAAGTGCCAAGACTCAGGAAGGGGCGGCTGCCTGGGATGGAATTTACCTCTGCTTTAGTGGGCCCTCCCTACTCAGTGTGGAGGCCAGGTCTCTTCAGCGAAGATTAGGGTGTGGAGTGCTGTTGGCCAGGCTCTGGTGTCCTCTGAGGAACAAGATGTACATAATGAGGACGGAGCCCATCATGGCCTCTTTAGGGTATGAGCTGCCGAAGGGAGCACACATCATGAGTCTCCTCTCCTGCGGCCTCTCTGGTGTCCTGAGGTAAACAGTAAACGTGTCGACAAAAAAGAATCCGTTTAAAGATGGAGCAGGGAATCCACTCCTTGCCATTTGGGGTAAGGGGCAATGGGATCACGAATGGGATCCCCACCCCACCCCCACCCGTGATTCTTTGATTTCTTTATTCTGATTGCTTCCTTGACTTGGAAAGAGCAGAGCAAGACTTCCTTTATTTTTACCTCACCAGGAAAATGCACTAAGACACTTTCTGCTTTAAAAAGGGAAGCCCCTTTCTTCACAGGAAACATTAAATGCCAAGGTCAATTTTAGTACATGTGACTATTTTAACAGAAATCTTTTTTAGGGTACCAGGTAAATTTTAATACATATTACTATTTTCATAGAAATCTTATTTGGAGCACAGTCAGATTTGTAGGGGTTGTCTGCAATTGCTGGTTTGGAGTTTTAAGCAAGTCTTAGGCTTGTGGACACCCAAACACAGTCAGAATCTCTCAGGTCCCCTCATTGGGGTCCGTTCAAGGTGGGAACCCTCACCTCCTGCCTGTGTTAGTCAGCTTCCTGTCACTAACACCTGAGATAATCAGCTCATGAGGGGTTGGTTTTGGCAGACAGCTCTGCAGATCACACCCATGATCTGTGGGTCCTGTGGTTGGGTCCTTTGGTAAGGACAGTTATCATGGCTTGAGGACAGATAAACGGTTCAGGGGGAAGAATGGAATTGGGGCTTCCAAGACCCGGTAGGCATAAACCTCCGATTATCTAAAGGCTTTTTGTCAGGGTGAGCACTGGATGGCGAGAAAGCCTCTGACTGAGCTTCAGGCTCAGAGCCCTCGGTCATGGCATAGGCCATTCCTTTGTAGTGAAGCCATCATGCAGAATGGTCTTTATTGAGACACGTCCACCTCTTCCCTCCAATGTTTACCCGTTGGCTCCACTTCTGTTCTTTTCCAGCTTCACATCGTAACTCTACAATGAACAACTCTGCTGCATAATTGCCCTTATGTGAAAACAGCCCTCATTTCCCTCCCTGGCACCCTCTTTCCTCCTCTTCTCTAGGACAAGCGCTCGCATCTCTTTTTGTCCCCATTCTTCAGTTGACAATTTCCAGACAATTTCCCATTCCCAAGACTCTATAGAAAGTTTCTTTTCCTCCCTCTCTCCCTCTTCCTCCCACCCCCTTCCCTGTCTCTTTTCAAGGGCTGGCTTTCCTCGAAGAGCAAACACAAGCTATTCTTTTCCAAGATTTGATTGAATAACCATTCTATCCACATCGTGGTACTGTGATAGTACACCATAAAACATTTTACTGCCTTGCGTTTCAATAGAAGATGGCTGCATTTGTTAAGCAAGCTCTTTCCAAACAAGTCATAGTAAAAAGTTTATAGCATTCCCCCCCCCCCCATCATCACAGAACTTTTTAATGCTGCTCCTTTTGTTTGGTTTTGGTTCTAGTTTGGGGGCCTTCTGCCTTGCCTGCCCCTCCCCTCCCGCCCCTGCAAAGTATCAGAGCTATGCTGGACATTCTCTTGAAGGGTTTCCTTTTGGAAACTTGGTCTTAAAACATCTTTTCTTGGAGATCCTTTTCTGGGTTTAGACTATGAATCAGTCCGTGTGGAAATAATGATACCATCTGTGTGGTAGGGCCCTGTGTGGCGCATATGTGCAGTATAAAGTCCGTTTATATGTGGTTTGAAATTGTATCCCAGGGTTTGGAAAAATGAAGAAGTTTATGTGATGGCTATCATGGCCACACATGAGGTGTTGCAGAGACACACATGTATTCTAAAATATACATATCTATAAGAATACACATATCTGTGTACGAGTCTAATGGAAAACATTAAACTATCAAAGCCTTCAGGCAAATGTTTCATAGCTATCTAATTGCGCATCTGTATAGTGTAACCTCTTGACTTCTTAAGTCAAGACTTGGCACTACTACCACAGAGTAAATACCAGTTACAATTAGCATAGGGACTGCATGGTCCTGGGATTACATCATTGAGAAGCTCAAATATGTAAAGGTAATACTAACAACTTCCGGAGGGAAGACTCTGAGATGCCGCCCTT
The DNA here is from genome assembly GCF_000001635.26 of Mus musculus. Classification (NCBI taxonomy): domain Eukaryota; kingdom Metazoa; phylum Chordata; class Mammalia; order Rodentia; family Muridae; genus Mus; species Mus musculus. The sequence goes on along the minus strand of NC_000076.6, from coordinate 120,678,764 downwards.
CGTGATTCCGATTTAAAGCGTTTAGCTCTGGGTTTAGTGGGAAAGGTCTCTTCCTATAAAAAGAAGCTGGGATGGAGTCCCCATGTCAGATGCATCGCATCCCTGACCTGTTATCCACAGAGAGCTGTGACTCTGCAGAGTATGAGAAGCTGCGCCGCGGTGTTAGTCGAAGGAAACATCCTGACTGCTTGAAGGTATCAAATAGGGAACAGTTGGACAAGCAAGCTTGATTAAAGACAGCTGACGTCACTCCGGGAAGGGGAGCAGTGCTTAACTAATTTGTTGGAATTCTTTGAGGAAATCATTGCCCCAGTGAGCTGGCTTGGGGGGTGGGGGGAGAGAGGAGGAGACTATAAACTGAGTTCTTCAGAAAGCGCTCAAAAGGAATTCTCCACTGTGGGTTCAAATGTTTAAGGTCTGAAGTCATGGAAATACAGGACAATTGGCATAGTTGGCTAAAACTTTGGCAAAGTGGGGAGGAAAAAGAGGGTGACTACCGACACAAACCTGTCCTCCTTGGAAACAGGATGGCAATGGGGTGGTCAGCAAAGAAGCTACATCTGATCTGCCACAGGGACCTGGGCTTGTAAAGGGCTGAGAGAGTCAAGGGAGAGGTGAGGCAGGGCTGGGGACTCAAGCATGGGCAACCACAGGCAGGCAGATCCTCTCTCCACCTGGAAGGACGAGGGCTTCTCAGATTTTCAGTAATAAAGCCAGTTTTTGTTTAAATACCTCACAAATCAATCCACTAACCATTACATCTATTGCCTGCTGAGACACAGAACTTCTCGGGCATGTGCTGAAATGAAACTAGAGTTTTCCTTTTTCTGAAGGAGTAGAAAGAGACAAAGAGAATTCACAAAGGAACCCTTGAGCTGTCTTGTTTGTGGGATGCCGCTCCACAAGTCTGCAAAATCAAGTGTTAGGCCTTTCCCCTGGTGATTCCCAGCACCATGTGAACTCATAGATAGATAGATAGATAGATAGATAGATAGATAGATAGATAACTATAATCCTCAGCACCCAAGAGGCTGAAGCAAGATGAGTTTAAGGGCAGCTGTGAAGACAGTCAGCGGAAAGCTGGTCACACAAAGCCACCACTCTTTCCTCACTCTCAGTGATGTAACACATTGCTACCCAAGGATTGATGTTCCGAGGATGATGTGACCCTGTTCACATTGACGTCTACCCTTACCCAGATTTGACTACTGCATGGTACTTGTCCCCCCAGGTTCCAGCAGAGGGAAGGTGAAGGTAGAACTTACTCATTTGTTTTTAGTGCCCCTTCGACGAGACAAGATAAAGACACTCCACACACCTCTTTGAATGTTTCCCTCTGACAGGAAAAAAAAAAAAAACATTTTCTCACATCTACCCACTCCAAATCCCTCTCACAGCTTTTGAATGTCATGTGCATTTTCTCCGAAAAGACAATCAATTAAACTTTTGCTAAGTGCAGTGTCAAGAAAGTGTATTTAGTGAGGCATTTCAGGGGGAATATTTTTTAAAGAATCCAATGCTAACAAGAGAAGGAGTGAATGCAGGCAGTGGGGGTTGTAGTGCACCCATAGTGCAAGCCTGTACTTCAAGGGAAAGCAAGCCCCTTCGAGTTCTGGGGTGGCCAAGGTAGCACTTCTGCAGGTTGGGCTTTTTGCCCTTGGTCTGCTGGATTACAGCAATGGTGGTTTCTAAGTTCCGAGGATGAGGAGCATTTAGAACACGGTGTTTTCTACTGTAGTTATTTCAAGTTGATTAGTTAAGAGCCCTTCTCTCAAACTAAGGTCTGTTCTGCTTCTGGGCACGGAAACCCAGGCCTCATACATTCTAGGTGAACATTGTACAACGGTTATGCCATTGGCCACCAAACAAGAAGACTTAATGGGTTGTTGACCTGTGTGCGACTGACTTTCATAACATTCACCGAGCCTCGTGAGTCACAACTCTGATCTTGAACATGGAGCAGCCATTCTCTAGTCTGTGGGTGACCAAAGGAGGAGGCTATTCAGGGTGTGCTTCTTGAAAACTACCTCTATCTCTGTCTCTCTCTAACTCTATATCTCTCTCATCTATCTATCTATCTATCTATCTATCTATCTATCTACCTACCTACCTACCTATCATCTATCATCTCTCTACCTATCTCTACCTATCATCTCTCTACCTATCATCTATCTATTATCTATCTACCTATCATCTATCTATCATCTATCTGCCTATCATCTATCTACCTATCATCTATCTATCATCTATCTACCTATCATCTATCTACCTATCATCTATCTACCTATCATCTATCTGCCTATCATCTATCTATCTATCTATCTATCTATCTATCTATCTATCTATCATCTATCTACCTATCACATATCTTATCATCTATCTATCTGTCTGTCTGTCTATTCATCTATCTATCTATTGAGAACACGTGGTGCTGGGAGTCACCAGGGGAAAGGCTTGTCACTTGATTTTGCAGACTTGTGGAATGGCATCCCACAAACAAGGCAGCTCAACCCCATCTCTGGGACAACGCTGCCTGTAAGTGGCAATTAGCCAGATGTTGGACTATGTGAGGGCTTTGCAAGGAAGAGAGGAGCACGTGAGCAGAAGTCCTAAGGTGAGAGGCAGGCTTCTCTCTGAGACCTGAGTAGATCCACACAGCTAGAATTGAGTAAGGAACAAGCAAAGAGAGTTAACCGAGAACAAAAGGTAGCGTATCAGCAATCCAGATGTTCTCGTCAGATGCTGAATTTAGGAGCTCTTGGAGGCAGTGACACACACTCAATCCCATTGCTGAGGGCACAGGGACAGGAGGATGTCTGGGCTTGCTGGCAAGGCAGTTTAGCCTAATTGGTGACCCAGGCCAATGAGAGGCTCTGTCTCAATGAAGGTGGTCCTCTGGCATCTAAACACACACACACACATACACACACACACACATGCACCTACATACACATGTACTTTTCCACAAACATACAAATGTACACACAAAATAAAAACCAAATAGAGGGCTTAACTAATTAAGTAATGTTCTCTTTTTGTGGTACTGGGAGTTGAAACTAAGGTCTCACCTATGCTAGGCAAGCCACCACTGAGCCACATCCCCAACTCTACACCACTTTTAACTTCAGAGATAGTCTTATCAGGTAGCACAGAGGCACATAATGGCCTTGAACTTGTGAACCTTCTGCCTCCAGAAGAGCTAGATTACGTGTATACCACCAGACCTGCCTGCCCAGCTTTAAATTAAGGATATGATAATGAAATAAACCAAGGATCTCAAAGCTCCCTCATGTTGGGACACACATACAAATCAAAACGCATAGTTCAGAGCTCTACAGCCTTTGGGGCTGCCGTAACAGTATACCACCGAGGAGTGACCTCCACACCAAGAGGCACTATTTAGAGTTCTGGAAGCTGGAAATCAGCGTCTGCAGGGTTGGTTTCTCCTGGGATTTGTAAGGGAAAGCGCTGCTGGAGAACGATCTTCTTGGCCCGTTGATGTCCAGCTCTTGTTCACTTGATGTTCTGAGCCCTACTATGTGTCTGCTTCCACATAGTTTTCCCAGTCCTCTGTGATTATAACCCATCCTAATGATTTTATTTAAACACAGTTACCTTGGCAGTGACCCTATCTCCAGTGGTAGCTTGAGGTGATGGAGTTAGGTATTAAAGGGTAGCCTAGAGAGAGAAAAACTTCAATGTGTATTCCAAGCCAAGGTGATCGAAGTGTTTCAGTATGTGGAGCGTTTGATTTACAAGAGATTAGCACAGACCTGGTGGAACAGAGGGAAGAGAAAGTACAGCGAGAGAAGAGGAAGGGAGGGAAGGAGGGAGGAGGCTGCAAAGTCTAGACTTGGTCTTTTTTTCTACCCTGGCCTCCATTTGGCCCCACTCCATGATTCTTGACAGACTAACTGTAGCGTAGGGAGGACCGGTTGCTTTCATAGATAAGGAGAAGGTTGAAGTCACTTCCTTTTTCTTTACTCTGACTAACAACCATCTTCCTGACAAAGAAGATCTCCAAATACACACCTCCCTCTTGTCGGGAGAGCCCTATCCAGACTTAATTTTGACTTTGGCTCTTTGGCGAGAGTCCCCTCTTCAGGGTATTCCTCAAGAAAAAAAGAAAACTGTTTTCCACATCCTGGCCTCCCACAGCAAATGACCTTCTTCCTTAGGGCTTAGACTGACGGACGCTGTCAGAATGGAGTAATGTCACATAGACCATTTTGAAACAGCCACACTTCTATTCAGTGCAGACAAAAGGAAACCAAGGGAGACAGTTGCAAAATAGGCAGATTGCAGTGCTCTTTGTGGAGCCCCACAGGGAGAACACTTAAGAGTAGCCAAGCTTTCAGAGGTGAATTTTGATCCGCTCTCTTCTAGCCTGGCACAAGCAGAGAAGGGGATGAATTTCTCTCCATCTCTGTGGGTAGCATTTTATTAATTGTCTTAAGGGATTATCTGAAGGATGCCCACTGATTGGAAATGTCACCATCGTTATTTAATTTCCAGATGTGCTTTGAAAGACATCCCTCCTAATTACTGTCTTCAGCAGGTTTCAATCTGTAGAGATTCAGGGACCGTGTGTGTGTGTGTGTGTGTGTGTGTGTGTGTGTGTGTGTGTGTGTGTGTGTATGTTTTGTGTGTGTGTGGTGTGTGTGGTGTGTGTGTGTGAGTGTGTGTGAGTGTGGTGTGTGTGTGTGTTATTTCTCTTTGTATTTGGGGTTTACTTGATCTCTTTTCCATTTTGATAACTCATGAGACTTCCTTTGTTTCAGCCAAGAAAGAAGGAAATAGTTTTTGTTGTCTGTCTGTCTGTCTGTTTGCTTTTAAAAGACAAAAATGGAAACTTTCTGTGGAGCAGAAAGGTGGGGTGGGGTGGGGTGGGTTCTCCGACGTTCCCTGGCAACTTCCCATTACAATAGTAAGATGAAACCAGAGGTAGTTAGAAAATAAAAGCTGAGGATGGGGAGTAGTCATCTATTCTTTTAGAATAATAAATAAAGGAAAATAAACATATAAAATAAAGAATAAACAAGCTAACAGAGGCTAGTTTTCTGAATGAAAAAAAATGCATGGTGCCCCTTCTTCCTCAACAGAACCTGATTTCACATCCGCATCTCTACCTAGCAGTGGGTTTGAAATGATCTGGTTGGATGTCTATCCATGCCAGAGACTACTGCATGGAACCCAAGACTACTGTTACCCACTTGAGGAACATACACAGAGGTCAATAATCTAATCACAAAGTATCCTCCTCCTGCCTGTCTTCACTGGGAACTCTGGTTGAACTGGGATGTGGTGTTTTAGTTTGAACTCAAGGAGGGGCTGAGCAATCTATAGAACTCTATTTGGGAGTCCTGTTGACAATAAGACAGTTGTGTTGTTTATAGCCAGTTGAGCGGAGTGTATGCAGCCGTTGGGATAATAACTGGTGTTGCAGTAGAGAGCTACAGTTTTTTGACAGAAAATGTGCTTCCTGTCTTGCCTGTAGGAATGACATACATTTCTAGTGTCCCTTTGCCAAATGCAAAGTCCCGCCCAGTGTAAGACATTTTCATTCTTATGAGACATGAGCCTTTGGAATAGAGGTGGCACCAACTTGAGAAAGAAAGAATGACAATCAGTAAGGACACTGTCACCATACAGCTAATTCTGATTGTAAACTTGTCTAGATTAATATATATATATATATATATATATAGAGAGAGAGAGAGAGAGAGAGAGTATGTTAACAAAACACACCTTTGGGCATGCCAGAGGCCTTTCTAGAAAGGTCTCAGGTCCTAGGATCCTAGACTGAATAAAGAGCCAGGGGAAAGCCAGCCAGTATAGCCAGGCATTCTGCTTTCTTTCTGCTTCTTGATCAACAGAGATGTTATCGAGCAGCCTCACATTCCTGCTGCCGGGTTGGAGGTGTTCCTGCCCTGTAATGATGCCTGTGTCCTCAACACATGAGCCCCATCAACCTCCTCCTTCCTTAAGCAACTTCCTGTCAGGTATTTGATCACAGTGATGAGAAGGCCATACATGCTAACCCTAAACACTACACTAGACTCTGTGCACACCACTTAACTCTCACAGTCTTGAAATGTTGCCTTCAGGAGGTGCAAAGAGTCCTGTGATCTGCCTCATAGTGGATAGATGCTTGGAAGGAGGGTCAGTTTCCTTGAGTCTGACATAAAAATCAAGGCTCTGATTCTGTCTCATGCCTCATGTGACCTATGGTTGTGGGGAGGTTCGGTCCTGGTCCTTGGCCATCAAAAATGATAGAGCTTTTGAGTGCACGTGGGACCGAGTCTCAGGACTTTTGGTCAACCGTTGCTTCTAGAACAGTGGTTCTCAACCTGTGTGACCTCTTTGAGGGTGGGATACCAGATATCCTGCATATCAGATATTTACTTTATGATTCACCTCAGTAGCAAAATGACAGTTATGAAGTAGCAGTAAAGGTAATTTTTTGGTTGTGGGGGGTAAATCACCACAACACGAAGAACTGTATTAAAGAGTCGTAGCCTTAGAAAGCTTGAGAACCACTGGTCTAGAGGAAAACAGTTGTTCCTGGAGTCATTGATCATATTTTCCCCTCACCAATAGTACAAGAGCTTGCTTTAGATGTGTGTAAAGAAGCTTACTGTGGTGGTTTGAATGAAAATGGCCCCCATAGGACCATAGGGAGTGCCGCTATTAGGAGGTGTGGCCTTGCTGGAGGGGGTAGGCTTTGAAGTCTCAGAAGCTCAAACCAGGCCTAGGGGCTCCTGGTTCTTTTTGTACTTCCACCCAACCCAGATAATGGAACTCTCAGTTAAGTCTCCAACACCATATCTGCCTGCAGGGTGCCATGCTTCCTGCCATGAAGATAATGGACTAAACCTCTCAACTGTGCACTAGCCCTAAAGAAATGTTTTCCTTAAGAAGAGTTGCTGTGGTCATGGTGTCTTCTCACAGCAATAGAAACCTTAGCCGAGGGGCTGAAGAGATGGCTCAGCGGTTAAGAGCACTGACTGCTCTTCCAAAGGTCCTGAGTTCAAATCCCAGCAACCACATGGTGGCTCACTACCATCCATATTGAGATCTGATGCCCTCTTCTGGTGTGTCTGAAAACCGCAATAGTATATTTACATATAATAAATAAATCTTAAAAGAAAACAAAGAAAAGAAACCTTAGCTGAGACACAGGGGTTTTTTTTGTTTGTTTAACAGTTTGTTTTTTGTTTTTTTGTTTGTTTGTTTTTTAGAGCGACCTGATTTAACACATGAGATTGGTTCAAGAATGTTGAATTCATGGCTACGCCTACAGGAGGCCTATGTAACACATGTGTCTCCTCCATAAGGAACACCATATTCTTGCACCCGGGTAAAACATACAGCACTCTACCAGGGAACATTTTTAAATACCTAAGTGGTTGACAGAATGCACCCAAATGCTAAAGACTACTAACAAAATGCTGCGAATACACATTATTTTAGTAGAGAAGCAAGAAAGCAGAGCATCCTTCCAGTTGTCCATGGATGACCGACCACACATATGCCAGGATTGTTGACTTTAGCCATAACTAATTATAGCAAGTGGGAGAACTCCTAACTGCAGAACTATGAATAATAAAGATAAAGATAGCTTCCAACATACCCACTGAGCTAGCCTAGTCAAAGAAGTCCCAGCTTTGAGAGGGAAGATGAAACGCTGGCCTTTCAGCCCAAATGTCTGAATACAGACACCACATGACTGCTAAATGCATTCCTTTTGCTTTTGTTAAGTCAGATTCTTTACCGCCAGAGTTAGTTACATTACTTAGTTTCACATGGGCCTTTACTAAGCACATTTACCATTGCCGATTTAAATTTTGCACTGGTAACTAAGATAGTAGCTTTTAGTGAAGAACTCACCAGACAATTGTATAAAATGCTTGATTCTGTTTTTCTGTTTTCTTTTCTTTTCTCTTCCTTCCTTCCTTCCTTCCTTCCTTCCTTCCTTCCTTCCTTCCTCCCTCCCTCCCTCCCTCCCTCCCTCCCTCCCTCTCTCTCTCTCTCTCTTTCTTTCTTTCTTTCTTTCTTTCTTTCTTTCTTTCTTTCTTCTTTTTTTTTTTTTGGCCTTTTCTTTCTTTCTTTTCTCTTTAAGTTTTTTTGAGACAGTGTTTTTCTGTGTAGCCCTGGCTGTCCTGGAACTCACTCTGTAGACCAGGCTGGCCTCGAACTCAGAAATCTGCCTGCCTCTGCCTCCCAAGCTCAGGGATTAAAGGTGTCTGCTTCCTGCCCAAGAGTCAATGGGGGTGATCCTAGCTATGACTGACAGCATTGGGGATATGGAACCTGAAGAGGGCACCTCCTCATGGCCAGGCAAGAACCCTAATGGAGCAATAGGGACACCAACCCACCCACAAAACTTTCTACCCCAAATTCATCCTATCTACAAGAAATGCAGGGACTAGGGATAGAGCAGAGAATGAGATAATGTCCAACAAATAACCAGTCCAACTTGAGACTCATCCCATGGGCAAGCACCAATCCCTGGCACTATTAATGATAATCTGTTAAGCTTGCAGACAGGAGTCTAGCAGGGCTACTCTCTGAGAGGCTCCACCCAGCACCTGACTCTGATGGATGCAGACACTCACAGCCAAATGGTGGACAGAGTTTAGGAACTCTTATGGGAGGGTTGGGAGAAAAAATGCTACCAGGAAGGGTATAAAAGATCTCCACAGGAAGACCAACAGAGTCAACTAACCCTTAAGGCTCTCAGAGACTGAACCACCAACTGAAGCATACATGGGCTGGACCTAGCCCCTGCTTCCCCAATGCAGATACGTAGCAGATGTGCAGCTTGGTCTTCACATGGGAACATTGGAATGGGAGCTATCCCTAAAGCTGGAGACAAAACCTTTAGCATTTGGACAGGCAGATTCCCTATTGAATCAAAGCATAAGAACCAATCTCCAACACCTCACCTTTTCTGTCCAAATTAAAAAAAAAAAGCAAAAAACAACAAACAAACAACAAAAAACCCTCTCCTCTCAGAAATAAATTGAGTACAACCACAATAATTATGTAAATCATAGAGTATGATATACAATTCACATCTAATCTCTCATATTTATCAATTAGACAAAGGACTCTACCATCATTCCTAACTTAAGGAGTTTATAATTTTATACCTGAATTATGTTTTGATTTAAGCTTGTAACACCATCTGAAAACCATGTTTTTAACTCTATATCATATCTTTTAATGTTAAACAACTTAAGTTTGTTTATGAGACTGTAACTAGTCTTCAAACCCTTCAGAAATTTGAGAACAAATTAAACATTACCTGAGTGTATAGGAAGCACAAACATAGCTTCTGAAAATTAAACAATTATAGAGACAGCTGACTACCTGGATAGTCCCCTAATTTCTTATAATGTTGCAACATCTGTCTTCAGCCTTTTGGCCTAGAGCCATCTGGCAGACCCAGAAATGAAGTAGGAATATGAAGGACTAGCTTACTCTATCTTGGCAGAGATTAGTAGTTGACTATCTCATATCTGTTTGTCCTTTTGGACAGTCTTTTGTCTGCAGATGAAACAGTCAATTTCTGTCCCATGGCTACCTTGACATGATAAATAATCTCACTTGAAGGTAAAGATGTTTAATTTTTTTTGAACCATGAAGGGGGTACTGTTAGGAGCAGACATGTCTCTGGTCAAAATTTTTAATAATTATGGAATGATTAAATGTAAGATTTTGTGGACTTCTGGTGTTTTTGAAGACTATTTATATAAGGTATATCTGAACTGTTAAATCTATCTATCTATCAATCATCTATTCATCTATCAATCATCTCTCTATCTCTCTATTACCTACTTCCTCTCTTTTTTGAGAGAGAGAAAGAACATGGGGTGGGGTGGGTAGATGAGGGAAAATGTGATCAAAATACATAGCATGAAAAATATTTTTAACAAAACAATAGTTCTTGGGTAATGTGGGTCTTCCATAGATCTAAGGGAGAGGCAAAAACAAAAAACAAAAAACAAAAAAGCAAAAACAAAAACAAAACAAAAAACCCACAAACATCTGAACGGGAGAGAAGTATAAACAGTAATGGTCAAAACTGGAGATGTGTAAGGTTGGTGGTACCATAAAGACGTAAATGGCAAATGGTGAAGCGGTGCACACTGAAGATCAAGGGGACACCTGTAGACCTGGGAAGGGATCCGGTGTAGATAAGCCACTGAGAAATAAGCAGGAACACTAAAGACTTGGTGCAATAGTAACAGCCAGGAAAGGCTTCTGAGAAGACATGCCAATAAGCCATTTCCTACCTGTCCCTCAGAGGAGGGAGATAGGTACCAACTGATTTTTCCCCTACGCACATGAGTGTTTCTAGTAAGCCCTCATTTGGCATTCAGTACATCTTTATTGACTACCACTCTGGGCTAGATATTACAGAAAGGGAGGCAGCTATAGGAATAGACAAGGTTGAAGTCAAAGGGTTCTCCTCCATCTTTCCCAAATGTATTCTACTAACTCCTGTTTCCCCGTTCTTCTGCCTTGATTCTACATCTCGGATGGAAGACGCCGGAGCCACCTAGTAGTGTTTCTGATGAACAAGGCTTCTAAGGCTGGGCGCGCTTTCCCTTACCTGAATGCTTCTGCTTTTCCCTTCGTGTAGAGAGGGAAAAGAAGTCCTGTTGTTACTTTTATGTCTTTGAAATGCAATTGTGTCTACATTTTTTGGTTTTTCGAGACAGGGCTTCTCTGTGTAGCCCTGGCTGTCCTGGAGCTCACTTTGTAGACCAGGCTGGCCTCGAACTCAGAAATCCGCCTGCCTCTGCCTCCCGAGTGCTGGGATTAAAGGCATGCGCCACCACGCCCGGCTGTGTCTACATCTTTTTTGTCAAGCTTGTTGGTCTGTGGTGCTGGAGCCAACTTCCTTCATTATGGTGATGTAAAAGTGACAGGCAGATCTGTGCCCCTCCCCTTTCCTTCATAGCTGCAATGTTAGCCCACTCCATAAATCGCAACAGCTGAGACCATCTTACTGGTAGAAATATTTCCATAATTTAGACCACTCAGAAATTTGTCAGAGAGCTATTAATAAGGACAAGATCTCTTCTTGAAATCCTGGCTTCGGATTTTAAAAGCAAGCCAACCAAATCTTTCAGACGTCGCTGGTAGGCCTTGTTACTCTCAATCCATTGTGTAGAGTGCTCTCTGGCAGCTTTGCAAAACAACTCTTGGAAGGGGCCTAGAGAAAACTGGAATTTCCTAGAAACTCACTTTTTAATTCAGTCCGGTGCCAACACCAGTGAGTGACAGCACTCGCCTTATTTGCATATTTAAGAGCGGGTTTTGCTCTATTCATTCATTTTCTTACTCTTGTTTTTAAACTGAATTTGTATTGTATATAAACTGAACATATTATTAGACTGAATATACATAATATATATTAAAATCTGTGTACACAGAGAAAGAGAGACAGACAGACAGACATTTTTAAAATTCAACCTTCAAAACCTGGGGAATATCCTGGGATTTAAAGCATCCTTGTGGTATGTGTGAGAATGTGTCAGTCAAACTCTAGGTGGCGCTCCACATCCGGCTTGGGAAGCAGGGCAGGGAGCGTGGCCATAATGAGACCTAAAGGACACAGACTTGGAAGGAAGCTTTCCGTGTGGGGGTGGAGGGTGGGGTAGAGCAGGGTGCGTACTTGGGTTTCATTTGGGGAAAACAAACAAAACACCGTATTGCAATGTAAGTTAGTTTTAGATTTCTATTTGGGGGGGGGGGGGGAGGTATAAAAATATCCAACTTGAGCACCTTCCTTCTCACCTCCTGGACCGGGTCAGTAACTCTTAAGTACTTCTTCATTGCGATCTATCCTGGTTGTAACTGTTGAAGTATTTGTTGTAACGTTTTCCTGCTGGGATTGTAATTCCCTGAAGTAGAGACCTCCTGGCTATATTCAGTTATGATGTTTGGTTTTCATTCACATGCCTCCTGTTTCATCCATCGGCTGCTCTCATTTGGTCACATTTTTGTCTGCTGTTCCTCTTCCCACGGGCAGGCTCTTCTCTCTGCCCCATGCCATTTCCTCTCAGCCTTCTTGCCCTCCCAGCCTAGATGCGCGACTCATCCCCACCCCGCCCTCTTGGATCATGAGATTTAAAAGTGAAGAAACATTGATGTGAGACAATAAAAGTCTAAAAATGGTCTGTAAATAGACTCAAGATTCAAAGTAAGATAACTCAAGGGCAGGACAAAGGCAATTCTATTACTGCAGAAGACCAAGGATGCCTCCTGTTCATTTCTTCCTGAGCAGGTGCTATGCCTCCGGGAGTTGGCATCTGAAAGCTGAAGGCCAGCAAAGCCCTTGCAGATGAATGGTCTGGAATAGGGACAATTGGCTGGTGCCATAAGTGGTGTCTTGGTTCGCTTCATTAAACTCCTGGACACTAGAAATTCCTACACTTGAGGACTTTCCCTAGGTTAGATCCTGACCCACTCTGTATTTGCAAGCCAGAGCTGTTGTGTCTGCCTCTTTTCTTCTCTCTTCTCTCTCACCACTCCTCCTTCCCTTCCCTTCCCTTCCCTTCCCTTCCCTTCCCTTCCCTTCCCTTCCCTTCCCTTCCCTTCCCTTCCCTTCCCTTCCCTTCCCTTCCCTTCCCTTCCCTTCCCTTCCCTTGCCTGCCTGTCTAAGACTTAAAAGGAAGGAAGGAAGGCTGAGGGGAGGAACGAAGAAGGAAATGCGGAAAGGGGAAAGCGAGGAGAAGGAAAGGGAAGCTAAGCTAAACTTTCTCAGAGGACTAACTGACTCTTTGTTTAAGCACAGTTCATGTTGACAGGAACTGAAAGCAAAAGTGATATTGGCAGGCTCTCTGCTTCCCCTGAAGTGGTAAGTGGAGAGCCTGGAGTTTTGGAAGATTGCATCCCCCAAATCCTTGCATTATTTCCAACCACAAAAACAAAACAGAGGGCTGGAGAGGAACTCACAGGCACTGATGCCAAACCTCATTTGTTCGGATGAAGATAATGGGGCTCTCTGGTGAGTAACTTCCTTGAAGCCACTGAACTTAGGCGTTGGAGCCAAAATTCAGTCTTCTGGCCAGCCCCACACCCTTCCACTCACAGGATGCAGTTCTTCTGCTCAGGTTTAAATTTCAGACAAAGGGTCCACCATAAATGCACTTTCTCGGCTCTCAGTCTTTAATTTAAAAAAATGTACCGGAGACCCAGGATGTAATGATGAAGGAAAAAATAGTTATGTATTCTCTAGAAGCTGCTCAAGAAGGAAGAAAAGTTTGAAAGCAATTAAATGCCATCTCTCCTTGCGAGTGGGAACTCATTAGCACTGTCGGGATAATAAAGGTTTTTAGACAGGTTGCTGTTTCTACTACATATAGCACATGCTTTTGAAATGATGACAAAAATATTTCTCCAATGTTCTCCCAGACAGTGCATGCATCTGTCCCAGGTAAGCTGAAATGACTGAGCCTTGGGAAATCAAGTTGGCAAGCCCGCCAATAACACGAGTGATTCTGTTTGTCTTTAAATGATTGGTCCTATAAATATGAAAATCATAAGACATAGCTGGGTTCTACTGGTCCTCCAGAAAACCCCAAGTTCTCCTTTAGTTATGTCTCTGAAGCACTAGAATTGCTTCAACCTCTTAAGACAAAATCCAAAGAATATACTTTAAAATACACTGATAAAAATTTCATTAAGATATTTGATATTGTTAGTCAGTCTTCAACCTACTAAAGGGTTGTATTCCCAAAAATCAGTGTGTGAATGAGTTATCTGGAATTCAGAGTGCATGTTCCCATGGAAATGGTGTCATCCATAGTAGGAGTTAGTCTCCAGGCTGTCCTTCCTCCGCCATTTGACTCTCTATACAGCAGGCCGCATCGTACTTTACAATTATTGTTTTAATTGTAATATCACTAATTAATTGGCTCCAAATAACCAACAGTTTTAGACAGCATTTGAAATACGAATGTCTAGAGAACAAGTTTCAGCTAGAGATATTTGAGGTGGTAGGTGGGGACCTTCTTGTCTTTTCTGTAGAGACTGTGTGGAGACTTTCAGAACTTGGGAGCAATACCAAGTCTCTAGTATATTTCACTTCCTCTAACCACTATGGCTAAGGTCTCTGAGGGTCCTGTTGCAGTTTCTATTATCACGAGGGGAATAGGGGAGGAGAGAAGGCAGAAGCTGAGGTCTTCCCACATCTATGCACACACGGCGCAAGCGGCAAGCACAATTGACACAGCATAACACAGTTGCTCTACTGAGAGTCAAGGAGAGTGGGTTTTGTCTGTGGGGATGCCAGTCTAAGAGTTCTCTGTGCACATAGGAGACCATGGCTGGTTTTCAGAAAGTTCAGAAGGGAAGGAAGAAGCATTTGCAGTGACTCTCAACCTTCTTAAAGCTGTGATATTTCCTCATGCTGTGGTGACCCCGGACCATTAAACTAGTTTGTTGCTACTTCGTAACTGTAATGTTGCTACTGTTACGAATTGCAATGTAAGTATCTGAGAGGCAGGATATCTGAGATGTGACCCCCACCCCCCCAAGGGGTCACCATGGACCCCATGCCCCACAGGTTGAGAACCACTGCATTAGAGCATAAGTTGTTTGTTAATTTGTATATTCCAGATTTTCAATAAATGTGTGTTTGTTCCTCAGGAACAAGGGTTTAACAGGACCTGGATTTGTGTTTAAATTTATTCATCTTTATGACGGCCTATGGTGTTCAAGAGCTGGGAAGATGAGGGTCTTGCCTGGTGGGGATGGTAGCCCACAAATGGCTTACTCTCCGCATCGACCCTTCACTGTGATCTATGGGATCAGTATTATTATCATCATCGCATTTTACAATGAAGAAAACTGCGGCCCAGTGAGAATAATCAACCTGCCGTGGTCACGCTGACAGTAAGCCCTGAGGCCTGTGTTTGAACCTGGTAATCTGAGCACAGGCAATAAACTCATAATTCCTCTTTTACACTCTGTCCTAGCGTGGCTCTGGCTGACTTTTCTGCCTCTTGCCATCGTCATCCATCATTCCTCCCTGATTCCATCTGAGGTGAGGTGAGGCCTTTTGATACGTGGCTATTGCCTGGAGTGGAAGCCAGATCCAAGGCCCTGCCTTCAGGTTCCCTTCAGCTTCCACCACTGCCTCGAGGGAAGTGCATTCCCACAGAGAGGCTGTCAGATTGGGGGAAAATTATGACAGAAGTCTCCCAAAAGGCCTCGGAGACTCGGATCTTATCTCATTCTGCAAGCCAAAGGCCACTGTCTTAAATCAAAGACGGATACAAAGCGCCTCTCTATCGCGTGCTCTCTTGACAGTCTCTCCTCTGTACAACAGGACAGGCACTCTCCGGGTCCCTTGAAAGAATTTGAAAGCAGTCTTGAACTTTGGCTTGGAGATTGTCCTTTGAAATGATTTTGCCTCCCTGGACATATTAGCTGATGGTTTCTTTCTTTTTTTAACTTCAACCTGGCAGAAGTTATTGTCTCCCATAAAACTTTACCTTCTCTCCTCTAGGCCATCACATAAGCCTTTCCTCTTGAGTATCCGTACCCCTACTCAAGCCATATCCATTACTCTGTCAACCCGTCATGCAAGTTAATCTGCTAGTGAGAATTTAAGTGCTCTCCCAGGGTAGAATAAGACATAGAGGATCTTGGATGCTGAAGTCTGTTGGTCTAGGTTCAAATCCCACTCCTTCCTTTAACTAGCTGCATCATAGCAGGCAAAGGTTTTAACTTGTCTCAGACACTGTCTCCTTGCCTAGAAGATGAATGCCTTATTAACGGGAGACCACTTGTTCTGAGGACTGAATCAGGAGACACGTAACCAAGTTCAGTGTTAGTCACCATTATCACAAATCTCTTAGAGTATAGATGATCAGATATGTGTAGAAAACGGGCACAGAGAGATGTTCAACACGGTTTTTTGATAAGAGTAAAAAAGCTAGAAGTTGTTAGACCCAACCAGCGCCAACTATGTAAGCCATTCATACTAATATTGCAAAATAGCTAGATTATATTGTGAGTCTTATAAAAACAAGCCATCAAACCTGCTGAGTGATACTTAGCAGGGGAATGGCTTGCGCAGAAAAGTTGTTAGAGTTCATCTATAAGAACAATAGATGGGAATCGTCTGAATGGCTCGGAAGTTTGTGGCCTGTGGATGGGAGTTGGGATTAGGAGTGATTTTAATTTTGTTTTGTGTTTCTCTGCCTTCACTATAGTTTCTGATTTTTGTAATTAGGAAAATTATAGTCTGCTGAAAAATGCTGTAGAAAGAGTTTTTCCTTCTCAGACAGTCTCCTCCTGGCTCCAATTAATTCAGATTTCCGACTCACCCACCCATTCTGCCTTCCCGATTGCCCATAGATTTATGTGCCCTGTGCACAGCACAGCTGCAGTTGGTTTTGAAGAGTTGACATCGTCTGTGGTGGGTGTTTAGACATCTTTGTGTGGGCTTGCTCTCATTAGACTGCATTTCCATGAGAGTATCTCCCTAGGTTTTTTGGGTTTTTTCTCTTTTTTTTTTTCCCCTTAAATTGTTCACAGTGACTTAGAAGATCTTTGTCCTAACTGTTCAGGAACAAAGGTCAGTGTAAGACCTCACACCAATCACTTCCTAGTGAGCATTAGCATCTACTGGGGGTGGGGGGCACGCCTCAAATGGTAGGTAGGTGTGAAGGGACTTAGAGACCATTTGGGAATTTTGTCTTGTCTTTAACACAAAACTGTATGTTTGTATGGGTCTTTTATTTCCTCATGGGACTCAGAAATACCACTTTCCTGAGGCCTCTTGCATTGAGAAGGGGTTTTATAGCTCTTCGAACCAATGAAATGGGAACATACACACTTGTAGCATTAAATAATTTCATGGATGGGGTCGTCCATGAATTCTTTTTTCCCCTGGTTTCTACTGTCTTCCTAGCCCTAAGTTGACTGGAAGCAACAATACAGTAGACTCAAAATATGAGGTAAACCAAGATCTCTGAGTTTCTATTTAGATGGAAATCACCCGAGAGGATTATCTAGAGAGCAACATCTGAGATGGAGGATGGACTTGGGAGAAGCGAACCATTTACTCCATAGATCATTGAAATGTGAGGGTTGATTGTGAAGTAATCTGATCCCAACCCAAAGCAGAAAGCTGTAGATACGCCACCATAATAGGATTCTGGGTACCATTTCCTAAGCACATAGAACACATAAAGGAGTAAGTATGAGATGTTAATACACAGTTTGAAATTTGCCTAACTCTTTACCCTCACATCTTTTGGGTTTTTTTTGTTTTGTTTTGTTTTTTGTTTTTTGTTTTTCGAGACAGGGTTTCTCTGTGTAGCCCTGGCTGTCCTGGAACTCACTTTGTAGACCAGGCTGACCTCAAACTCAGAAATCCACCTGCCTCAGCCTCCCGAGTGCTGGGATTAAAGGCATGCACCACCACACCCGGCTTACCCTCACATCTTTTGCTGTCTTTCATTACTCGGTCCTGTTAGGAGCTTTGACTGACGAATAGTGATAAATTCATTTTTTTGTTCTGTTATATAAGAAATTTAAATGCAGAGTAGTTACCTCGTTTACCCTAGTCTAGAACCACAGACTTGTGGCTGTGCATCCTGGTCACTGCACCCTCGCACCTCCTTAGTTCCGGTTGTTTACATCCAATTAGGCCATTTTCCGCTAATGCTGCAACAGCAACAGTCTCAACGCTTTAAACCAGAGTCAGAGGGAACTTTCAGGGTAGGACAGAAACTCACCTGTCTTCCAGCTGATCCCAAGCAAGAGCGGGGCACATTTAGTGCAGCTGAAAGAAAGGAAATGTAAATAAGGATGGGCGATGGGTGGGGGCGGAGGTGTGGTGGGGGTGGGGTGGGGGAGGCGTACCAGGCAGCATCTTTTGAACCAACTGACATATTCAGCTTGGAGCGTTTGTGACCACAGGGGGCTGTTGAGGCAGACTGGACTTAGATCTGCAGATGGATTAGACATTTATGAGCGTGACTGGCATGTAAATTTATGTGAACTAGCACAAAAAAGACACAGGAAATAGAGTCTCAAGTTCCAGGATGTAAATTGATCACATGTGGAGGGAGGGGCCAAAAGGAATTCCCACCTCACTCCCAGCGTGGGCGATTACACAATGGCCAGGTGCAGCAGGCTGGACTTGCCCTCCTTGTTTTCCTTTTCTTTGGAGTCTCTAATTCTGCCTAAACAAGAAGTGTGGTATTAGGCCATACCGAGACCTGGTCCTGCCGGGCAACTCCTATTGAAAACCAAGATAACACAAATATTTTCAGTTCTTCAACTTTGTGGATGATCTCTCTGCTCTTTTATGAAGGGAAGATCACTTTGTGAGAGTTGAGAATATTTGCAATCCTAGCGTGAAAAGAATTAAAACTTCCCAACCTACACACTGTTCAACCAAATAAAAAGAATTGGAGAGTTTCCACAAAGTAAGGTAAGCTCCTCTTAATTAGTGGAGACTCTTGAGCTACACTGAATCCAATCTAGAAGGACCGGTTGTTTGAAACAAAGCAAAACATCCCCACGCCTCACATTTTAAGCAAGAAAATAAAATGTGCTTTTATGCTGCAGACTTTTGGGCTGGCATGATGATTGAGCATCCTGGCGGAGAGGATGGCAGATTTTATGGGCTGGGTGGGTTCTCACCCTCCATCTTTCCATGGGAAAATTTGTGAAAATATTCAACTCTAATGGTTCGGTGAAAAACATTCGGGCTCCCGGGAATCAAGGAGAGCTAAGTTTTATTGAGGGAGTCCCATCTGGGACCAGAGGAATTAAGAAACAGAACCATGGGAGACAGACAGCAAGAAAGAATAGCAAAACCAGCTTCATGGTACAGCGAGCTCCTCTTTCAGCTCATTAGTAATGTTAGGAATTTCTGCAGTCCAGAGAGCAGAGAGTCAATCAGATCAGAGGTTGGGGTCTGTTCCCTTCGTTCCTCTTTATTTCTTTTCTTCCCCCCCCCCCCCCTCTCTCTCTCTCTCTCTCTCCTTTTTTTCTTTCACTGTAGGACTCCAATGGACTCCCATCCCCAAAGAACCCTATATATAATTTGCTTTGGGGCAGTTTTCCTCTGGTACCTCAAAATGATTCTGAACTGTTGGCAACAACAGACATTGATGTTCATCCAGGTTCATTCTCTAAGCCTTTCTTCCCCAGCATAACTGCTTCCCATGATAAAAACCCAAACTTCCAAATTTGAGGTCATTTTTTTCCGAGTTCTCTTGCCCCTGGCATTGGCTACATGACACAGTTCTGCCCATCTCTCACTTGGGCATTCTAAGACATACTTTCTCTTTTGGGATAAAAAGAGACAGATTTAGGGAGAGAAATTTTTTTCTCTCAAATTCCTACTGCTCTATTTATTCCTGACTTGCAGGTTGCAGTTGCAGGTGAATGTGATGCTTAGTGTTGTAATAGTCAATTGTAACCAAGAGATAATGAGGCTAAAGGGCAGGGTCAGTGTGAAAGGGTTGACCAGATGGACAGACAGAAAAGCCTTGAGCTAGTATCATTATCACTGACTGTGGGTTGCAGTCTTAGAACTGTGTACCTCCTGATTTCTTGTGAAGTTAACACAGGTATTCCAACACACTCCAATGTCTTCTAACATTTAACTTGTGACAAGACGGGGAAGTACTTTTGGTGACGTACTTGTGTGTGTGTGTGTGTGTGTGTGTGTGCGTATGTGTGTGTGTGGGGGGGTACAGCATCTATCTGGGTGCTCAGACATCAATTTTGGGCATTTTCCTTGATTGCTGGCCTTTTTGGTGCTGATCATCAAACTCAGGGCCTCACACTTAATGCAGCAAGTACTTCATCCATTTAGCTACCTCCTCTGAACTTACCACTATTTATTTTATTGTTGTTGTTGTTTTTTTACTTTTATAGAAAACAACTACTTCTCTGCTCTGTCAATTCTGATATTATATAATTCCTCAAATGGTAAAGCAATAATAAAGTCAGATGGCTGACTGAGTCAGAGCAGTACCAAAATGTATATATGAAATGTAGGGTATGCTCTATTTAATAAACAAATTTATGTCATCGCCAAAGACTCCATTGCACTTCCCACCATGGCTCAAATCTTACATTCTCTAGTCAACTGGGGCTCCCAGAGCATCTATATGACAAAATGTGACAACTAATGACCTCATGAGATTCTTCTCCATGGGGTCATATCCAGATCTTATTAAAAACAAGCACAAGAAACAACCAAATATTGTATTTTGATCATATTCTTTCCCCTCCCCTAATTCATTCTAGATTCCCGTGCCACCCAATTTAATGTTCTCTCTCAATAAAAAAAGAGACAAAAACAAAAAATCAAAACAAATAAAAAAGCAATAAAAAAAAGCCAAACCATATATAAAACAAAAAGCCCCCGTTCCCCAAATGAAAACAAAAACATAGAGTCTGTTCTGTGTTGGCCAACTAGTTCTGTGCATGAGACCTCTCCTGGAGTGTGGTTGATACTTCAGTGTCACTCCCAGGAGAAAAACCGACCTTTCCATTTTCCAACAGTCATCAAGTACAAGTAGGTTTGTGGTGGGATGGGGCTTTGTGTCTTCTCCACTTCTCAATGCTGGGGCTTTGGTTTGATCCTGCACAGGTCCTGTGTGTGTGTGTGTGTGTGTGTGTGTGTGTCCTGTGGCACCTGGACGATACTCATCCCTTGAACATTCTCCATCTCTATGTCTTACAATCTGTCCACCTCCTCTTTCGAATAGCTCCCTGAGCCATGAAGGGAAGGGTTTGATAGAGGATCTCATTTAGGACAGAGTGCTCCAAAGTCTCTTACTTCCTGCACATTGTCCAATTGTAGATTTCTGGGTTAATAACCATCCACTGCAAGAAAGAGCTTTTCTTAACAAGGCCGGTAACAACAGAGATGTGAGTATAGCCATGTGTCACTGAGAGTCATTTTATTGCTGTGTTCTTCTAGCAGTATAATAGTTGTAGGTTTTCCCCTAGAGACAATGACCTGTCTAGTCTCAAGTTCTTGGCCAGCTTAACAACATCAGATATGGATTCAATCTCAAGGAGTGGGCCTTAAATCCAATTTTAAAACATGGTTGGTTACTTCCATAGCATTTCTTCCACTATTGTACATGATTATGTTTCAGGCAGGTCACTGTTATCAGTCACAGGGTTTGTGGCTGGGTGTGATATCAATGATTACCTTTCATCTCTGGTAGCATGCAGAAAACCTTCCAGTACTGCGGATGCTTACCAGTAGGGATAAAGCGTCTAGTTAAACTCTAGTTTGTGGCAGAACCTTCCCCTAATGAATAAAGATTTCAGGGGACCAATCACTGGGTGAGGAGTGGGTGGGACTTCCGGTAGGCAAGAGGAATAGGGGAGGTAGGAGAAAAATACTTGCTTTTAGACCGCAGACAGGTGGAGGCTGAAAGGTAGGTAGTGGAGGACCCCAGTTCAGGTGGTGGATCCATTGGGATCTGCTACTGGAAGGTTTAACTTAGAATGGCTTACAAATTCGATTGCTAGTTGCTGTGCCCAACAATTGTGTTACCTGTTAATTCTGAACTAAGTTTGTGTGGTGTTTTCCTTCATGCAACGACTCAACTGGGTTCCAGAGAGAGAGGTATGACAGTAAAGCATGGAGCAGGGTCTGGCGTGGCAACAACCAGTCAGGGGAACTTAGCTCGTTGTGTGGAGAGATTTCGGAGCTCTGGGTCAGAGAGTCTGCCGAGATGAGAACAGGCCAGCCTGCCCGATGGTACACTGCGGGTATAGTGTGGATTGATTTTTTTTTTTCTTAATCTTTCATGCAACACCATGTTAGATTTTTCCATGTTCTCTGACGTAAGTAAGTGGTGACTTCAGCAAAAAGTTCTTATCATCGGGTTGTGGATGGAAACCCATAGCCTTGGCAAGGGCCTATGCTGTTTGTGGAGGAGGAAGCCTATGAAAACGTACCCATTACAGTATCTTAAAATTATTTTTAAAGTTTCTGTCTAGAGATGAGACTATAGCTCAATTCATAAAGAACTTGCCTATGTAAGCAAGAGGATCTGAGCTTGATTCCCAGCACCAATGTGAAAGGCCAGATGTGGCATCTGTAGTTATAATTTCAGAGCAGGGGAGGTAGAGAAAAAGATCCTTGGAGCCTGCTGCCCAACCAGACTAGCGTAATAGCCTCAGATCTGCCTCAAGAAACAAAACGGGCAGCTGCTGACATTTTGATTGACATCTGACTTCCACAGGCACAAACACACACACACACACACACACACATTCACACACATTCACCCACACACCTGAACATATGCAACACACACAAATGAAGTTTAAAACAAACAAACAAAAGTCCCTATCCCAATTTCTCATTGGAAGAGATTTGTTTCTTTTATATGAGCAAGGATGCTATTGTTTGTGACTTTGTAACTTTCAGTTGAGTTTTGTTTCATTATATATTGGGGGCGGGGAGGAAGATGTTGTAGTGTGTGACTTTGTAACTTAGTTCATGTGAAAACAGTTACTTTTTTCTTTTACACTTATTTACCCAGAGAATAGTTGGACTTAGAGCACAGAGTCAAATTTAGTACTGACAAAGGTCTCCCAATTTAGCTTTTCTGTAGGACAAGCATTTGCCACTCAGGCCTGAAGTATGTACAAGCCTTTCAGGAAAGTGCAGTTCTCCCGGAGAGTCCTCTGAGCATGTGCGGTGGGGCTCTGTGCGGGAAGGACCTGCAGTGATAGGTGTCATCAGTTTGTGGCTTGTGGGTTGTTGTTTATTTGTGTTGTCTGTAAAGGATTTTTTTTTTTTTAAGATAAATTAAGCAAGGCTAGCCTTGGCCAGCCTGCCTCACTTCAGGCAGCCAAGCCTGCCCAGTATGGGACTTTGCTTTCATGCCAAATGTTAATTTACCAAATGTCATCTTTCTTCAGTTTCACACAGACAAAGGCCAGACATAACCACTCCTCGAAGTGTTAAAAAAAAAAAAAACAAAAAAACTTGGCTCCCGTGAACTAGACAGAGCGAGTCCTAAAATTCAGTACCAGAGCATCCGTTAGCTTTGTGACTCAGGAGCCCAAATGTGCTTCAGCATCTTTCCTTTTAGGATTGCAGACGAAGCCATGTTTCTTGTGCCATGGCTCTCGGATAGAAGTGAGGCCAACGTTAACCTTCACACCACGGCAGAAGAGATTCTACTTTAAAGGATTATGAAAAGGTCCTTGAACTACCTCCTTCATCCTCACGGAACTGTGCGTTTGAACAACAGTGAGGTTTCACCACACATCCATGAGACTGGCCGACATCCAAAACTCCAACAGTTCCAAATGCTGGCAAGGCTGTGGAGCCCTAGATAATCTCATTAGTTCTCTGTGAGGATGCAACGAGGTACTGCTGCTCAGGAGGAGATCTCTGGGGCAGTGTCTTACAAAACTAAATGTGCTTTTACCAGCCAGCAGCCATGTTTATTTCCCCCAAAAAGTTACGAGCTTACATCCACAGGAACGCTCATAGTAGCTTTATTTATAATTGCCCAACTTGAAAACACCAAGATGACTAATAAGATAAACTGAGGCAGACCTGTATATTAGATAGGAATGAGCCAAAAGGGTATGGAGCCAGACTTAGAGACACCTAAATCACTAAGCCAAGGAAGCTGATTTGTCAGAAAAGGCCATCGACTATGCACTTCCAATGATGGGCACATTAAGGATAAGGACATTTAGAAAGACCATGGCTGCCAGAAGCTAGGATAGATGGGCTGGAGAGATGGCTCAGCGGTTAAGAGCACTGACTGCTCTTCCGGAGGTTCTGAGTTCAAATCCCAGCATCCACATGGTGGCTCACAACTATCTGTAATGAGATCTGATGCCCTCTTCTGGAGTGTCTGAAGATAACTACAGTGTACTTACATATAATAAATAAATAAATCTTAAAAAAAAAAAGAAAAGAAAGAAAGAAAGAAAAGGAGAGATAAGTTTGAGGGGCACAGGGATTTGTAGGACAGGCAGTTGTTCTATGTGACACAATGAGGGTAGATACATGTCATTACACATCTGTCAAACCCCACAGAATTACAGTACAAGTGTGTGAGCCATAATGGAAGCCACAGACCTGGGTTGATAATCACGTGTCTGTGTTGCTTTATCAAGTTTAGCAAAATGTACAGGGGGTCATTGATGGCAGAGGTTTGATTTGTGTGTGTGGAAGGGTATTCAGTAGTATCTAGGTACATCTGCTCCATTTTACCATGGGTCTGAAATTGTACAGTAACACTAAATTGACTAATTGAAAATAAATTCTTTCAATAAATAAAAAAAATATGAACTAGAGTGGGCATTACCACATAAGTAGGCTAATTAATGCAAATCATGGTTACATTATATTTTAGAATTAAATTCAGTTATAAATGTTGGGGGAAACAGCAACAAAAGTAGTGGCTTAGGCAAGAGAAAATACTAGTTATCTCTCTTGTAAAGCAGGCAGCTCTGGATGGTGATGGTCCATTTCATCTGTAAAGTCCAGAGATGCTACGGGTGAAGCTGCTAAATTTGTTGAGGCCACCATCTCAGCATGTGAATACCATCCCATAGACTCACATGTTTGGGGGCTAGCCATTCCATCTAAGAGGGAGGAAATGAATAATATTGGCATGTCTCCTTTCTTTCATGGACACATGCAAGAAGTTCTGTATGATATTTCTCTTTCCGTCTCATCGGGTATCCCCCTGGGCAATATCTCTGTGTCAAAGAGTCTGGCAATATTGAACAATTGAATTGCTATTAAGTTTTTAGATGAAAGCCTAGCTAAAAATCAGCTAGTTCTGTTTAAAGAATGGGGAGGGGTCTGGGAAAATAGCTCAGTGAGTACCACGGCTCCTCACTTGCATTTAATTTCTGGGACACACAGATGACGGAGAGACTGCCAACTCCGATGAATTGTCTACTGACCTCCCCCAGTATGCCATGATATATGCACCTCCCCCACACAAATAAACAACGAATGTAAATAAAAGGGAAGACGCCATGTTGGAATAAGGAACTAAATGGCAGACCTCGAACAAACGCTGCTGCAATGAAAACTCATTGGCAGGGCCAGCAGCTGCAAAGATGACTAAAGGGGAAATGAAGCTGTGATGGTAACCACTGTGCATGTTGTGTTGGTTAGTTCTATGTCACCTTGACACAAGTCGAGTCATTTGGAGAAGGGAGTCTCTACTGAGACAATGCCGTCATCAGATTTGCCTATTGGGGGAGTTTATGGAGTATTTTCTTGATTAACGATTGATGTGGGAGGGCCCAGATCACTGGGAACAAATGCCCCCCTCCCCAGGCAGGTGGTCCTAGGTGGTATAAGAAAGCAGCCTGAGGGGGAATGGGGAGCAAGCCAGTGAGCAGTGTTCCTACATGGCCTCTGCTTCAGTTTCTGTCTCCAGATTCCTGCCTTGAATTATTTTGAGGATAATGATGCAGAAGGGTTGAGAGGAAGGAAACCCTTCTCACCCCAAGTTGCTTTCAGTCTCTCATCGATATCACTGCAACAGAAACCTAGAATAAGAATGCTGTGCAAGGCTCTAGCAGAGTCGGGGGAGGGGGGAAGTATAGTAAAAGTGGTGGAGTCTATAGAAAACTGAGTGTAGTCAAACAGGGTGTAAGGACTGACAGAAAGAAGGGCCAGCTACTGGGTGACAGTGGAAACTGTGCCTGTCACTGGTCCATATTTAGAGTCTGCACAGGTGCAGAAAATGCTTATGGATGTGTGTGGTTGGGGATATGTCCCACGACGAGAGCTTCTCTCCTTACAGTCTGCTCACCGTCCCCACGGGGTAGGAGGTGGGGAAGAATTCCATTCCACACACACACTTTGAGTCTCTCAGGCTATGTGAGGATTTTTTTTTCTTTTGTATTTATGATAAAACCTCCAAATATGTATCCAAGTGGGATTACCAAGCTGGGTTGCATCCAAGGGACTTTGGTTTCTTGAACTATTTCTCATCATAAATCCCCAAACAAGTTGAGTTTTTCGCTTCCTCTCCTAATCTACCATGGAGCACAGCCCAGTGGCTTGAAGTCATCTGCTCCTTGGCAGTGGCTCCAACCCAGAGATGATGGAGTGATTCTTTTCCATATACATCATTATTATTTCTAGTATAAATATTTATCAAGCACTCACTGTGCAATATAGAAGAGCTCCTGCTTGGTGGTCTTCCCAGCTGAACAAAACAAACACAAGAAAGGAAGAGGTGGGAAGGACCCTCAGCTGGTGGGAAATAATAGGAAGAGAGTCCCCAGCCTCTAGGTCCATGTCAGACAGTGTTCAGATTTGGCTGTCGTATTTCAGATAAGGTACATGCTGTTATATTTGTTTCACGTATACTCTATACAGTCTGCCAGGAGGCATACACTGTTCTAATCTCATCACAAGTGTCAACCTACCAAATGTCCACAGTTATCCTGTGAAATGGGTGCTGTTGTTATCTTCACTTACAGATGAGGAAATTGAGTCAGAAAGTAGTTTGCCCTAAGTCAACAGGCATGGCAGCTCTTTCTTGAGTGGCATTTCAACAGAAACTCCTGATGGCAAAAACGCCCCACAGCTACCCTGCCCACAGGGTTGTCACAGGATCCTGGAAGCTGAATGCAACAATTGGCTGGTATAACAGTGTGAGGGTAAAAGCCCACACTGTGCGACACTTCCGTTGTGGCTTTCTTTTCTTCACTAACGGTCAGAAGGATGCTTTTGTACTAGAGTCCTGCCCGATGCCTTTGCTGTTTTACTGTGGTAAACAAGGTGTGATGTAAGCTTACAGGAGATGGGCATCAAGGCACTTTGATAATGCCATTCTTTGTTCAACCCCTAGGTGACCCATGACTGGTTAGGTCACACATGGTTGTCAGTACATAACATGGTTAGAGTAAAAGGCACTATGCTATATCAGGTGGGGAAGGAGAAGGCTCAAGGATGGCCCACATGCTACCCTACCCTGCCAAGAATGACATTTCCTTTTTCTCTCTGCCCCTCTCTCAGACATCTCTAGTTCCCTTAATTTTTGCACCAAGCACTCTCTTTCAATTGTCCTATCCCTCCATTGGAAAAGAACACTCAGTAAAAAGGCTCCTTTCTGCCAGGTAATCCCATCACAGCCAGGGGAATACAAGTCTTAAGTCTACTGTTTTATTCTCACCCATTAAAGATCAGACTCCTCTGCCGACATACCAACAGCTCTGCCTCTAAAACAGTTATTAAATAGACCTCTATGGAAAGAGCAGCGGCCCACAACAAAAGAAAAATGGCAGGCATTTGAACAGTTGGCATAAGTGCAGCTGGAGGCTGGATATATAGAAGAGTCTTCCAGCTCATGGAATTCCCCTGGGTTTGTTGTAAGAAAGAAATCAGGTAAATGGAGAAGGGTAATGGATTTAAGAGCGGTTAATAAAATGATTCAGCTGATGGGTCCTTTACAGCCTGGACTTCCTTTACATCTTTGGAAGCTCGGTCTTCTTGGTTACTGAGATCATGGCCTGTAATCTTAATTGACTTGAAAGTTTGTTTTTTCACCATACCCTTCCCTGAGCAAGATAGGGAAAGATTTGATTTCTCAGTACCTACTCTGAACAACAGGGTTCTATTAAAGAGATACCATAGGAAGGTAATTCCACAGAAAGTGTTAAATAGTCCATTTTATGTCAATATATTGTGCAGCAACAATTAGAAATAACTCATAAGCAATTTCCTCAGTCTATCACTTATCATTGTATGGGTGACATTTTGTTGGCTGATTTTGACGGAGATGTTTTAGAGAATATGTTTAAGGTAACAGAAAAAATTTTGCCATGCTGGGGGTTACAGATTGCTCCAGAAAAAATACAGAGAGGAAATTACCTTAACTGTTTGGATTATAAAATCAATCAGCACAAAAAAATTCAACCACCACAGGTACAAAACTCTAGGAATCAACTGCAAACTCTTAATGGTTTTCAAAAATTAATGAGAGATATTAACTGGCTGAGGCCTACAATCGGATTAAGCACATCTGAGTTGAGTAATTTGTTTCAGGCATTACAAGGAGATTAAAATTTAAACAGTCCAAAACATCAAACATGAATCAGTAGCAGCAGTCCAGTCCAATCAGCAAATACCAAACACAAGTCAGTAGCAGTGGCTTGATCCAGAGGAAACCACGAGGCTCCTCTGAATCAGCACGAGTCCACGGAAGGGGCCAGGAGCAGCCAGAATACCGCTAGAAGGTCTGTGGCGCTTTTCTTTCTACAAAGTCACAAGAAGTGAAGATCAGCAAGGACCAGCAAGGTGTTGTAAGGTGAACGAACCACTGTCTATTGGGTTACGCTTACACTCTTTCCAAACATTACGCATCCTCTCAAATGTCAGCCTTAGCAAAACATCCTCTCATAAGACAGCACCCAGAAAAACATCACGTGACACAAACTGAAAAGGAGACCAGAAATTTCCACTTCACCCTTCCTTAATCTCCTATCACGCTGCACAGGCCTTTGCCCACATTCCACCGACTATTTTCGCCTTTGTTTTTTTGCTTCCTCTGAGGAAACTCTAGTATGTGGTTTTATTGCAGGATCATTGATCATTCTCCTCAAAGTGTCAGCCATTTTAGATCATCATTTGCTTCACAATACTTAACAATTTGCAGACATCGCTTTGCTGAATGGGTGGCTCTGGTCAGAGATTTGTAGTTCATGTCCTACCTTTTCTTCTTCACCGAAGTTGTTCTGTAAGCAGTTGGAGCATTGGGTCATGTTAACAAGTACTGTTTTATAATAGCTCAAGAGTGAGAAAGAGCCCAACTGTCATAAAAGTACTTCACCTACCCCAGAGAACACAGTTTAATCTAAAGAAAGTTGGATTTTAGGGAACTTCACAAAATCCAGAATAAACAACAAACAAACAACAGTGTGAAAAGAACAAAAAAAACCCAAACAAACAAACAAACAAACAAAAAAAGCAAGACACCACAGTTTTGTATACATATATGAGGTTTAAGACGTGTGTATATGGGGTTGAGAGAGAAAGATGGATTAGTGTTCAAGAGGACTCACTGCTCTTGTAGGAAACCTAGGTACTGTGCTCTCAGTCAGTACAGTTCTCAGTCAATGAGTACTCAAAATCACCTATAATTCTAGTTCCAGGGTATTCAATACCATCATCTGGCCTACATGGGAATCTACACACATGTGGTACACAACACACTCAGGTGTGTGATCTCTCTCTCTCTCACACACACACACACAAACACTTAAACAAATATTTTTAAAAGGAAGTACATGTGAGAGATGCCATCAAGTACAGGGGAAGCAGAGAAGAGCAGAAAGGGTCAGATCAAAATCATTTGAGTAGTCTTTAATTTGGTTTCATTGATCAAACGAGACAGACAGACACACACACACCACACACACACCACACACAACACCACACACACACACACACACACACACACACAAACAAACAAGAGGCAGAAAGGCCTGGGGATGGTAAAATGGACAAATACAAAATATTGTAACAGGAATTACAGTAGCTCAGCCTTGAAGTTAGAGAAGTTTATTATACTGGGAAGCGGTCACATACGTGAAAAGATGGCTTTTCATGTCTTTTATGGCTTTTTGTAGATGATTAATTAAATACTCTGAGTGTTTCATTAAAAGTATGCATTCCTTTCAAATTAAAGCATGCACAGACCTGTTATGAATGAATTCACTGGGCGAATGAAAGGCGCATTTACTTCCAAAGGAATCCTCTGGCAAATTTCATTCTTGACATTGATGAAATGCCCTGAATATATTTTAACAGTGCATTGAACAAACGACAGGACTAATTGGTTTCTTCCTTACTATTTTTTGCCATGTTTAATGCATTTATAGGGAATCCAACAATGTCAAGTGTTTTATTCCATTGGGGGGAAAAAAGCCTCTTGCTAACATGGGAAAACAGAGGAACAAGTGAGATTGCCCCCACAATTCATGGGACACTCTTAAGTTCCCACTGTGTGCAAATCATCTTGCAGAATGCTGCACACAGCAGAAAAGAAAATAAACCATGTTTCTACCCGCTGGAAACTCAGAATGCCACAGGAGAGACGTGCGCACGAAACAACTGTAATGTAAGACAGACCCTGGTTAAGTAAGTGCTAAAATAATAAAGGTACAAAGCCCTTGGGGAGTAGAAGGCATGGAGGGATTAGGTCTGATCGGAAAGGGATTGAGAAAGTCTTCCTGGAGGAGGAACGCCTGGAGTATGGCCTTGAGAGATGGCTGGGAATTCAACAGAAGACCCCAGGGAGAAGAGAAAAGAAAGGGCCTGTGTGGTCTCTGCTCTGCAGGGCTGTGGTCTAGAGGGGTTTGAGTGTTTCTCTGGGTAATCTTGAACTGTCACGTGAAAGAGACATGTCACACAGAAAATACACAGATCGGCTTGAAATTGATCCGAAAACTCGGCTATGTGACTTCAGAGAAGGAGAGGGAGAGGGAGAGAGAGAGAGACCCTATCAGGCCTGGAGTGGGGTCAGTGAAAGTGACAGATGTAATTAGACACTGAGCAGATCGGCTTTTGAAAAATTAATCTGCTCGCTGCTCCTATACATTGACTGTTGTGGCCTTAAAAGGAACTTTGGGGCGGTATTCACTCCTGTGATTTTTTTTTTTTAATTATTTATTGCCTTGCCCTTGGCCCTAAAATAGGAACTAACTGCTAAGACTACAAGCTACATAGGGCTCGATCTATGAGAAGATCGCTACCAACTAATAAAACCTAGCAGTGGCACCCTCTGTATAGCTGTATCCTCCACTCCCTTGTGTGGAATCTGAGGCAGGGGGTTGGTGGATCCTTGAGGAAACGTGAGTTTCATGAGATTCTTCTGTTGGGGTGCTAGTACTTCCTACTGCCTTGCCTTAAGAAGATTCATTTCTATTTGGCTACCAGTTAGAGGTCCAAAGGTAGAGAATGTTAAAGCCGAGGGAAGAGCGAGGGACATCCAGCCTGCGCGTCGCCGCAGACTTCAAGCTGGAAGTGAGAGCCAGCCTACCTGAAGCAGGGTTAGGACCCAATCTCACCCTAACTTTTAGAAACGTTCTTCCCTGTACCACGCTTTCTTTATGATCCTCTCTCTGTGTGTCTCTTTCTTTTTCTGTGTGTGGGAGTGTGTATGTGGTGTACTGTGGTGTGAGTGTATGTGTGTGTGTGGTATGGTGTGTGTGTGTGTATGGTTTGATGTGTTGTGGTATGTTTGTATGTATGTGTGTGTGTGTGGTGTGTGTATGGTGTGTAGTGTGGTGTGTGTTTCTGTGACTCCGGGTTTAAGCACTCAGCAGGATCATAAGGATTCATGTTTGCTAAGCCAGAGAAATCAAATGCATAGCATCAAAACCCTCCCACTTGGAAAAACATTAGAATCCTGGGAATTTCTGGAAACACCAGAGAGCCCAGCCCCAGGACCTGCAGTGTAAACACTGTGGCTAATTTGTTGAAGTGAGATGCCATTGGTGATTCTCCCTGCCTTGAGAGACGACAGGACTCCCGGGCGGAACAAAGCAGATTGCTGTAGTAGATTGCCGGCCTGCAGAGGCCGGCTGTGGAGAGTGATCAGGAAAACACCAGACACGGTACTGAGACAGATCATCTTTCTTAAAGAGGAGTTAAAAAAAAGAAAAAGAAAAAGAAATTTAAAAAAAGAACTCAAAAGGAATTCCCCTCCCCGGGAGTTTGCCTTGAAGAGGGCAATCATTTCTCTGGCTCCGCTCCTGCCCACAGACTGTTGGACACAACGGGAGAGCGAAGCTTGGCTCTGCTCGCTCGCTTGCTTACAGAAGCAGCTCTCAGACCAGTGGACAAGGCTAACGCTGCCGAGAGCAAGCTGAAGGCTGGATAGCACTCGAGCAATCGAGTTAGACACAGTTAACTCTCAACAAGCGTCCTGCTCACTATGATTTCATAGGGCTTATTCATATAACCAAAAAACGGTGCTCTTCAGCACTTAGTTGTTTATTATTATTATCATCATTATTATTAATCAAAGCAAGGTGTCCATATGCTGGTCTGCAGAATGGCCTCCCTGGCCTACCAAAGTTTACCATTTCGACTAGGTTTGATCTGGGGCTTACGGCTTTTTCTTTTTCCTTCCCATGGATTTAAAGACTATTCTATTTATTTGCATGGAGTGTTTTAAAAATATCTTTTTAAGTTCTCATTTCCACTCATCAATAGAATACTTCTACCCTCTTTCTATTCTGGTACTAAAGAATGGAAAATCTAGCGCTAAGATCAGAACACTGCCCTTCCTCATGCCCAGGCTACTACTGGAAAATTCCGGTTACCAGACTGCGGTGGCTCACCCAGGAGGAGGTGGTGCAGCTCAGACAGGACTCACTTCTTCTCCTGTGCATTTTCAGGGCGTGGCCACTTTGTCTTCCTAAAAACAGCATTTTAAATGATACTTCCTTTAGGAAATAAGACCCACTTTGGGGTTTTTAAGAGTACTTACCTTCAAGGAAAAAAATTTAAGGGCCACAAAATGCCCTCTGAGGTTGGCTTAGTGGAAGGTAGAAGTTTCTTCTATTTTCAGTTCCAGCTAGGAGGGCAACCATTATGATGCACTTTGAAATGCTATTAGTCAATTTTTTCAGTATTCTAATTCTAGGTGGCAAATGGCATTGACTCTCAGTTGCTTGTGGCTGCAAATAGTCTCTCTCTCTCTCTCTCTCTGTGTGTGTGCGTGTGTGTGTCTCCCCCTCTCTGTCTCTTTTTGTCTCCCTCTCTCCATCTCTGTCTCTGTCTGTCTGTCTATCTCCCTCTCTCTGTCTCTCATTTTTCTCTGTCTCCCATCTGTCTCTTCTCTGTCTGTCTGTCTCTTTCTTTCTCCCTTCTGAATCTTTCTTTCTCTCTCCCCCCCCCCCCCTCCCTACCTCCAGGGAGGATGTGAATATAGGCAGTGAGATTTCATCTTGCTCAATGAATATGTTCAAGTTGCCTTCATCTATCTCATTCTGGGGTGAATGGCTGACTGGGACTTGCTCTAATGGGACACTTTAAACCAGAGGCAC
The DNA here is from genome assembly GCF_000001635.26 of Mus musculus. NCBI lineage: Eukaryota > Metazoa > Chordata > Mammalia > Rodentia > Muridae > Mus > Mus musculus. Next base: position 120,645,686 of record NC_000076.6, on the reverse strand, counting down.
AAGCAAGCATCTTCTTGCATTCCATTGGCCAGAGCAAATCATATGGTAAATTTGGGGAACACACTTTGCCTGCCCTATACAAAGATCCTGCAGACGTAAATGACAAGGGGTATGGTGTATGGGCTGAAAATCCTCCCTCACCCCACTGCTGGGGATCAAACCCAGGGTTTTACACATGGTCAGCAAGCGCTCTATGTCCTATCTCCAGTTTTCCAAAAGCTTTTTCTTTTCCCCATAATCATTCATGTTTATTTTAATTAAAATATAATTACAATACTTTGCCCCTCTCCTTTCTTTCCACCACTCCTTTCATGCCTCCCCCTCACCCACTCTTAAATTGATGGCCTTTCCCCTCTAATTATTATTTTTACATATATCTGTTTTGCTGTTATACACACACATATATGTGTATATATATATGTGTGTGTGTGTAACTATCTGTATCTATATCTATGCATCTGTATGTGTTATATATATGGTTATGTATATATGTCTATACACACACACACACACACACACACACACACATATATATATATATATATATATATATATATATATATATATATACACACATATCACATGCACAGATGCACATAAGTATGTATAGCCATACTGTACTGAGTCTGGGTAGTGCTGCAAGGGTATGGATGATTTCAGGGCTGATTACTTGGTATTGAGCAGTGAGAGAATTGTTCCAAATCTGCTGCTGTGAGGATTTTATAAGAAAAGCAAATACCACTTTATCTAGAATTAGTATACAACACAGTTTTTCAACCAAGAGTAAGAGAAAGGCTTTTTAAAAGCATAGCTTTATAGGAAGATCTTTATATATATATTTTTTCCAGTAAAGATTAAATTATCTAGATAGCAAATGTGGGAGATAAATAATTACTAAGTCCACTAAGAAACCACCTCTTTTGTAACATTAGCTTATTCATTCATCAGTGGGATAGTTATTGTTACTCTATGCCAGGAAGGAGTTATAGTACACTAAGGAACTAGTTATACACTGTAACTAGTCATATATAACTAGGAGTTATAAAGATACACCAGTGAATGGGAAGAAAAATGGCTGCCTTTGTGGAGGCAACCTTCCAGCAACCAGTCACCCGTCCAGTACAGAGTAGAATTCAACTCATGAGCTCCCACCTCTAGCTGAGGAGCTAGTGAGAGCTGCTAGCTTCTGCAAGACAGAGTCAGTTTTCTTTAAGAGTATGTCCACCATGCTCCAGGATTCCATGACTGACAGTCCATCTATTGTATATATGTATATATGTATGTGTGTATATGTGTGTGTGTGTGTGTGTGTATATATATATATATATATATATACATATATATGTGTGTGTGTGTGTGTGTGTGTGTGTGTGTGTATACACACACACACACACCATAAGCACACAAAAACTAGCAATGAAGGCTGTCAAATACAAACCTTAGAGGAAAACCTCACTAACAGAGCACAGGACATAGAACAGAGAATTTCAGGTGTTAAAGACGAGGTAGAAGAAATGGATACCTCAGTCAAATAAAATGTTTAATTTCTTTAAAAAAAAATCCAGGCACAAAACATCCAGAAAATTGAGGACACTATGAAAATACCAGATCTACAAACAATAGGGATATAGACAGGAAAAGAAAAACATATTGAAGGCACAGAAAATATTTTTAACAAACATCATAGAAGAAAATTTCTCCAACATAAAGAAGGTGTCAATAAAGGTACAAGACCATAGAGAACAGCAGATCTACAGGATCAGACAAGAAACTCCCCACAACATGCAATGATAGAAGCCACTAACTGAACAGCACAAATAAAGAATATCAAAAGCTGCAAGGGAAAAGAACGAACAACTTACAAAGGCAAAGGTATTAGGATAACACCTGACTTCTCAGTGGGGTCTCTGGAAACCAGAGGGTCCTGCATAGCTCTTATACTAATTCTAAGAGATCACAGATGCCAGATCAATGCTGTTTGCTACTAAAGTAAAACTAAGAACCTAAGATTAGATAGGTCATCAGCCTAGGGCAAACTTACGACTATTGGTCTGCTAAAGGACCATTAACTGACTCCTAATGGCTTCCTGCCACTCTCATAGATCACAGAGTTCCCTCTCAGCTCTCCATCAGTGGATGGGAACTAACACAGAGACCCACAACTTGACAATGTGCAGAGAGTGAGAGACTTTGGTGCATTCGGTCCTAAGTCTTCAAATCCCTCCCCTGAAGACCCAAGAAGCTATGGAGGAGGTGGGAAAATGGTAAGAACCAGATGGGATAGAGGACTCCAAGGAAAGAGTGTCGATCACGTACGATCTCACACAGACTATGACAGCATGTGTAGGACCTGTGCAGGTTCAAGCCAGAGGTGTCCCAGTATGAGAATAGGAAGTGAACAAAGGCTCCAACCCCTAATCACGACACTGTCTGCAATTGATAACTCCTGGCCAAAGAAAGATTGATTTTCTCCAGTGGATTCCCACTGGGTATTAATGACATTTCAGGGAAGGCTCCATGCCCAGCAGTGGCCAACACAAAGGGACATCAGTGGTATTTTGTTAGACTTTGCGTCTCATTTTGCTTTGCTTGGGCATTTTTTGTCTTATCAGATATAGTTTGCTTGTTCATTTTGATTTCCATTTTTTGTGGTGTGTGTGTGTGTGTTGTTTTTGTTTTGTTTTAGAGAGAGAGAGAGAGAGGAGAGAATGAACATAACACTGGGTGAGGAGGAAGGAGAAAACATGACCAAAATGTGTTGTATGAAAAAAAAATATTCAATAAAAAAAGGATAAGAATTTGAGGGGTGAGAGGAATCTGGGAATAATTAGGGGCAAGAGTGGGAGGGTGGGTATGATCAAAATGCATTGTATACACACATGAAATTCCCAAAGAGTTAATAAAAATATATTAAAGACAAATTAGATGGTAAACTCATCAGAGATTAATTCATGGGCTTGAGCGTTTCATTTTGAAGACGTATTTGTTAATCAAATTATTAATGATAGCTACACTTTTTTTCCCAATCAAATGCACATACACGTCGCCTGTAACCACTTGAAGCAGTGGTTCTCGACCTTCCTGACGCTGCAACCCTTTAATATAGTTAGTTCCTCATGCTGTGGCGACCTCAACCATAAAATTATTTCTATTGCTACGTTGTAACTATAATTTTGCTACTGAACAGTGTCTTAGTTCCTAAGACCATGGGAAATATGTGTTTTCTGATGGTGGAGACCCAGAGGTTGAGAATCGCTGGCTTCAAGGCTCTGCCACTTCCCAGTCATGCCAAGCTGGGACTGTGCCTTAGAGCCCATGTGCTTTTGGTCGGCATCACAGATCCCCAAAAAGAGCAAATGATGACCAAACAAGGTCACAGAATTTCATCTTGTGACATCTCAGGTCCATCTCCCCTTCCACCGTGTCTGCTAGGCATTTGTTTAAAAACAAGAGAAACTGTATTGGGAGGCTTTAGAAGGAAAGAGAAAAGAGAAAGAAAAGCCAAGGACTAGCTCTCAGTGTAGAGAAGATCACATACATACCCAGCCTTAGTACAGGTGTGTGAGCAGCTATGGGGTCTGCACAGCCGCGCTGCAGGTCACTGAAGTGGGAGTCAAAGCCTGTCTATATGATTTTCATTTTATTGACACTCTTTTGAGGGTGTGACTCTTTCTGGGGTGAGGATGTCTGACACAGCTTGAGTCCCGAGGCTGCCCTAGAGGCCAGCATGGAGTGAGCGGTCTTCTACCATGACGCTGGCGGGCTGTTATCAGAATAAGGAGCGATGGAGCTTGGGCAGGCAAATACAACAGCTGTCCACCCAGGTCCATGAAAGTATTAGAAGCGAGGTGTTTCATTTTAGAGGGGTTATAATCTAGTTTGCAAGGAAATAAAAAGAGGTCACTTATCACGGCAGAGGAAATGCACCATGACTGGGAAAATGAGGAGCTACCCCCGCACCCCCACTTTATCCCATCTAACAGCAAGAAGGCTGACTCTGGGACACCCATTGTCTCTTCCAAGATCCATTTTAAGAAATGTCTGCCACCTTCAGCAAACTGTCAGCTGGGAGAGTGGCCTCTGGCTTTACCAGGACACTGCTTATCCCTGACTTCAGAATTTTTTTCTGCTCTCCCCACATTGCTAAATTTCACCGCAACTTGGCCAACAAGTCTTATGTGGCAACAAAAATAACCTAAATCAGAATCCTCAGGTAATTCCCAGGCAATTCCTCTGGTGTGTGTAAGTTTAAGTCTCCCCTCTGCCTCCCCTTCCCCCATCCCACTCCCCTTCTCTCTCTCTCTCTCTCTCTCTCTCTCTCTCTCTCTTTCTGTGTGTGTCTGTGTGTATACATGTCTGTGCAGGTGTGTACAGGCATACATGTGTAAGTGTGTGCATGCAAGTGCACATGTGTGTGTGCGTGTGTCTGCATGTCTGTCTGTCTATGCTTTAGATGGAAAGAGGAAAGGGAGACAAGAGAGGAAAGAACAGACAACCCAGGAGAGAGGCGATCAGCCCCAGAAGAGAAAGGAGGCCAGCCCTGCAGAGAGGCACAGCTCCGGGGCTCAGGAGATTTAGGGCAGTTGTTCAGCTGGGAGTCTGGCAATTCTGAACTGTTAATGATGAATCACATAAAAGAATTCACATTTATGGCAATGGCTAATTGATTTATGTGCCCTTTTAGTCTTTGGCAAGCATTTGCTGTTTGCCTGCCTTTTTTTGTAATAAGCTTGAGAGAGATAGACGTGTTTCCTGCCCTCCTGAAGTTGCCAGTGGCGGTCCAAGACAGGTAGAGATAACAAGACTCAGAGGAAACCTTTCTGTCATCGGGTGAGCCAGGGGCTGCTGTGAATTGCTGCCAAAGAAAAGGGAAAGGCTGCCTCCTGAAATAAACTGTAGGCTGAGGGGTTGGCTCAGTGGGTCAAGGCGCTTGCCGCCAAGCCTGATAATCTGTGTTCAAACCCTGGAACCCATGTTGTGCAGGGGAAGGACGGACTCCTTAAGTTGCCCTCTGACCTCCACATCCATACCTCGGCCCATGTGACACACACACACACATACACACACACACACACACACCAGTTTAGCCAGAGTTATAAATACCAGGTTAGTCCTCACAATCCTGGGGCCTTGGAAGTGCCAGAAAAAGACATCAGAATATTTGGTGTTTGTAGTAGGAATATGGTTTAGTGGTAGAGCTTTTTAGTTTAATATAAGATTTTTGTTAACTCTTCCAGAATTTCATACTCACCGATGGTGGACTTTGGTCACTCTCACCCCCACCACTCCCCTAACTCCTTCAGATCCGTGCCCAGCCTCTACACACACACACACACACACACAGAGAGAGAGAGAGAGAGAGAGAGAGAGAGAGAGAGAGGCTGAGCTTGAGAGAGAATGAGAGACAGAGACAGAAAAAGAGAGAGAGACTGAGAGAGAAAACGAGAGATGAGAATGAGAGAACAGAGAGAGAGAATGAGAGAGAACTGAGAGAAGTCAGAGAAAGACAAACAGAGAGAGAATTAGAGATTGAGAAAAAGACAGAGGTAGAGACAATAAGAGATAGATATACACAGAGAGTTAGAAAGAGAGTCAAGCCGGGCTTGGTGGCACACGCCTTTAATCCCAGCACTTGGGAGGCAGAGGCAGGCGGATTTCTGAGTTCGAGAGCAACCTGGTCTACAAAGTGAGTTCCAGGACAGCCAGGACTGTACAGAGAAACCCTGTCTTGAAAAACCAAAAAAAAAAAAAAAAAAAGAGAGAGAGAAAAAAAGAGTCAAAGAGAAACAGAGAGAATGAGAAAATACTGAGAGATATGAGAGAGAAAGACAGAAACAGAGAATTAGAGATAGAGACAGAGGTAGAGACAATAAGTGATAGATCTACACACGCTCGTGCGTGCCCGCACACACAAACACACACACACACACACACACACAGAGAGAGAGAGAGAGAGAGAGAGGGAGAGAGAGAGAGAGACTTGTGTTTGGTAAGTGTACTGGCTGGTTTTGTGTGTCAACTTGACACAGGCTGGAGTTAACACAGAGAAAGGAGCTTCAGTTGAGGAAATGCCTCCACAAGATCCAGCTGTAAGGCATTTTCTCAATTATTGATGAAGGAGGGAAGGCCCTTTGTGGGTGGTAGTCTTGGGTTCTATAAGAAAGCAAGCTGAGTAACCCAGGGGAAGCAAGCCAATAAGTAATATCCCTCCATGGGCTCTGCATCAGCTCCTGCTTCCTGACCTGCTTGAGTTCCAGTCATGACTTCCTTTGGTGATGAACAGCAATGTGGAAGTATAAGCTGAATAAACCCTTTCTTCCCCAACTTGCTCCTTGGTCATGACATTTGTGCAGGAATAGAAACTCTGATCTTGTAAACTACGTTCTTATAATAGAGAGGTTAGCAGATGCCACCAAGGCCCTTTATGAACACTAATCCCAGGCAGAGAGAGGAGTCCCTGTGATCCAACATCTCCCGAGGATCCTATGTTTTCATAGAAACAAAATAGCAACTGAGTTTCTATATGGAGTTTGTTATAGCAGTAGATAAATGAGCAAGCAAGCAGACAAACAAACACCCCAGAAAAATCGGAGGGAGCCGCTGCCCAGGGCACTGAAATGTGGTCCACAGGTCTGATACCCACAAGAAAAGAAAATGAGTGAGATTTTGGATTGCTTGCTTTATAAGATTTCTACCAGTTCCAAGATTGGCTAGAAGTTCTACATTGAATTTAGTTATTCTGTGCAACACATATTCCTGAATAGCCCCAGAGGCTTAAAGCAACAAACAGGTATTTGACATACCATTATCAACACAGAGTGCTAGACCCTGCCCTCAGCTCTACCTGTGTGCACTCACTATAATCTCACAGCAGCTTCACCAGTGGATGTAGAGTCATTACCTCTGCTCCCCACTGTTTTGTAATTCATCTGGAAGGTCATATAGTTCTGGAGTTGGTACACGGAGGATGCGGTCTGTGTGTGTGTGTGGTCCCCACATCCGAAGCCTCCTCTGATTTGCTGATCTTTGTCTCTTATTTTTCTTTTCAGCCTGGTCTCCCGCAGCACTTCTCAGCTAATGGAGATTAAGGTTTGGCTCTCATGCCTACACTCATTAGAAGGAATTCTCAAGCATTTGTCTAAAATGAAGTCATCTGTGTGCTAGGCACTCAGCATTCATTGATGAGAAAATACAGACACAGTCCCTGCCTCCCCTGTGTGTGCACTGTAGTGTGAGCAGCAGACTCATACAAGGTACCAGACACGTTGATATTCAAGGTATTTATTTAAAACCACTGAGCTGCTAAGGAAGGTCAGAACTGAACATTACAGCAAACAGCCAGAAGGAAGCCAACAGGGCGCTGTAGTTGACACTTCTGGAGGGACTCTTCAGGCTCAGGACCGGCACTGGAATCTATCTCTTACTTTAACTAAGACCTAAACAAGGAGGGGAAGCCTAAAGATAAAGCCAGATTCACAGCATTTAAACAGGGAGAGATGAGGCACTCTTTAATCCAGGCCTCTGCGCAAACCCTTTCCAACAGGGAACAAAAGGAGTTAACTGTGCAGTGATAAAGACAAAGAGAATGGGTGGAAAGAAGAAGGAAGGGAGAAAAAGAAGAGAGGGGAGGAGGGGAGGGGAGGGGAGGAGAGGGGAGGGGAGGAGAGGGGAGGGGAGGAGAGGGGAGGGGAGGGGAGGGGAGGGGCCAGAAGGGGAGGAGAGGGAAGTGGGAAGAGAAAGGGGGGACAAGAGTGTGGGAGAAGAGAGGAGGGGAGGGGAGAGGAGAAGAGGTGAGTGGCCAGGAGGGGAAGGGAGGGGAGGGGAGTAGGGAAGGAAAGTGGAGGGGAAAAAGAGGCCCAAGAGGGTGGGAGAAGAGAAGAGGGCAGGGGAGGAGAGAGGAGGGAGGGGAGAGGAAGGGAGGGAAGGAGAGAGGAAGGGAAGGGCAGGTAGGGAAGGGATAGGGAGAAGGTTGCAGTCTCAAAGAGTGAATGCAATTTCACATGATAAAAGGTGGAAGGCTTGGCTGATCCAACTAAGAACATTGAACACTACTGCAGTCAAGTTACACTATCAACACACACCCCCCCTTAAAAAAAATCTCAGCAACTGAAGGCACTTAGTCTCAGAAAACCAAGGTTGGAAGTGTGGGGACAAGTCAAGAGATGAATCTGGAAGTCAGCGTGGAGCAGCGGAGGAGCCCAGACTCCCCTTCCCTGCTCTCTGGCAGCTGTTGGCCCTGCCAGGACTCCTGGGAGGTACTGTTCTCCACTTCCAAGCTGCCTGGCTCAGAGAGAGTGGTGGGGCAAGGGAACGGGGACGGGGACTGGAGCACAACTATCCTGAAAAATCACAAATCCTATATTCATTGAAGGGAGAGAGGCCTCTGGGTGAATGGGTGCAGGCCAGAGGAGGACATGGAGTCAGGGGTGCTGAGAGCACAGGCAGCCCCCCACCCTCCCTTCCCCCGTGCTTGTGAGCACAAATCATCAGGAGAGGTTGTAAATGCAGCCACGGAAGGGGTTTAAGCCATGGGAGACATTATCTTCTTTAGATTTAAAAAGTTACTCTGGTTGTAGAAAGGATGGATGGCTATACATTTTGCTGGGTCTTCTCATTAAAAAATCATGTATTCCAGGCCCTTGGAACAGAAAGCACCTTTGAGATCAGTTAGCCCAAACCATCCCCTTTCAAAGATAAGCAAACTAAGATGTAAGAAAATTTATGATTTGCACAGGGTCATATAGCTAATAACCGTGTGCAGCTTTTAAACTTGGAGTGGGGAGGTGACAAATGACACTTTTAAGAAATCTTTCCAGGCTCTGTTTCCCTTGGCCAGCCGTGGTGTCTCCCTCTGTTCAACTCTCATCTCACCTTCTTCGTCTCTGTTACACTAGTCATTCATTTGTTACCTTGACCGCAGTGCCTTTGATTCCTGCCTCTTGGGAGAGACGGCAAAAGCAATCTCAGGGTGCAGGAAGCATGGCTTCTGATATATCTGTGACCGGCAAAGTGGTGCACCCGTGTTGTTAAGTGAATGGGTGGGTGGATTCTCTCTCCTTATGCTATAAATTAAGTATTCAGTGCCTGAATATGCGTGTCTAGATTTAACTGCTATAATTAAGGAGCTCAACGGTGCTGTCCAGAAAATCAGCCAGACTGGCTGTGGGGTAATTATTATTACATTGCTGGATTCATCGCAGGCACATTTGGCACCCGCACCTAGACACCCGGGCCCGTGTTGAGAACTTGGCTGGAGATGAGGCTATGCACTGTGTTTTGGCTCCCGGTGAAGAAACAAGCTGCAGACCACAGGTCAGTGGTGATCTAAGTCTGTGCCAGGCCTTCAGCACACAGAAGACAAACATGACTCACTGTGTCTGGGATCTCCCCTGCTCACAGACCTTGGTTTGAGGTCTGACGAGGTCTGGAAGAGACTCAGGGGCAGTGCCTAACTCGGAAGGGTACAGATTGTTTTCGCTGCGAGGTGACACACATCAGCGTTGCGAAACAGTGGAAAACTGGCAGGAGAAGATTCGAGCAGCCCTGATGCCTCTGCTCAGATGTCGCTCTCCTCCTGCCTCTCACTCTGGGCTCCATCATTACAGGGAAGCCACTGTGCTTCGTCTGCCCCAGCTGCCAGGCTGTAATGGTTATCTACCGCTGTGAAGTCGGATGTCCACAGTTACTGGCTTTGTGCCACCTCGGTGTATTGTTTGGTCATGGTTCCGTTATCTGGGTGGGGTCCTGCAGGACACTCCTCCAATGTCCTTGTCTTTACCCAGAGCTTCCTCTGAGGCCGACTTCTAGCTAAGACACGGTGGCTTTACTTAGCAGTATGTCACCACATCTGGGACAGCTGACGCTATTGTGACTGGCAGGTCTCCCCCAACCCCTATCTGTTTCTCCACCTGGGCTCTCACACATCATCACATAGCTAGCTATTCAAGGGTCCTAAGAGGAGAAAAACAAAAGTATCCTGCCTCTTAGAGCACCTTTCTAGAACATCCACAATGTCACACTGGCTATAGCCTATTAGTGACACTAAACAGGTACCAGCCTAACTCTAGGGATACAGGAAATCAAGTCCGCATCTTCCTCTAAGGAATGGCAGAGTTTCTGGCCTTTTCCAGTCTCCTCAATTAGCCATGACACTCCTGAGTCTTCACTGAATGTCCCTTACTTCAGAAAAGCCAGGAATCTGGGGCCTGTGCCAGCTGCCTCAACTCCGACATAAGTTCTTCTCCTGTGTTTTTTCTTCAACTTCATGATTGTTTGTGGGCTCGGCTGCTCCCTGGTTTAACGACCACGTGACTTCTACTAGCATAAAAGTCTGTGATGTGCAGGAAAGAGTCAACTGGTGGGGCAGAGGGAGACTTCTCTCAAGGTTGCTGCTATTCTTGCAAAAGCAACATGCAAGCCTTGGCTGATACCTGGGAAAACTGGGCCTGGGGGGGCGGGGCAGGGGATCAGGGTCTAGAGAAACAGATCCAGTAGGATGAGCATATATGCAGAAAGATACATATCTATATCTTTTGATCTATCTATCTACACACATGTATGTATGTATGTATGTATGTATGTATGTATGTATGTATATGACACCAACTAACAGGATTGCAAATCACCAACAGTGATTCCGAAATGTACAGAGTAGTTTGGTGAGCTTTAGACTCAGGAGAGAAGCCCCGCAGTTCCAGCCCTTGGGCTGGCAGGGTGAACTGACCTTACTTAAGTCCAGGAGCAGTCTTGCTCAGGGAGGTGGCCTGGGCTTGGTCTCTGGCTCACTGGGTAGGGCTCATCTGTATTATTTCTAGCCACAAAAAAAAAAAAAAAAAAAAAATCCACTGGTGTGAAAGTTTATCTCTTTCTAACCCACTGGTGTGAATGTTTATCTCTTTCTAACTCACTGGTGTGAATGTTTATCTCTTTCTAACCCCCCTCTGAATCAATGAAAAGGAGCTTCGGCCTTGTGCCTAGCATTTGCCACAACCGAGAAGAACGCCATGGTGTGTCAACTGCATAAGGATTGGTTCAGACTGAACACCTGTGCTCAGAGTACCAAAAGGAATAGAGAAAGGAGTCTCCAGGCTGGAATCTCGGTAAGTGCTGGGTAGGGTCTGTGTGAAAGGCCCACAGTCAAGCACCTAGGCACCAAGTCCTGTGGGGGGGGGGGCTCCCTGACAACCCCCTCTTTCCTATTTGCTGTCAGAACTTATTGCCATAGAAATGGACCCATCTTAAGGGATACGCCTTAGTGAGGGCTCCTGGAAATTTGGCCTTGTTTTCTGCTGAGTTTGACCCAAGGACCTTTTGCCCTGGCTGAGTTTGTCTTGTATCTTTGTGGTGTTAAGAATCTTCACCACAGGTAGGACTTTCCTGCAGGGATTCCCCCCCAGTCTCCCAGGGCAAGTAGATAATGGCAAATTGTTGGCACAGGATATCACCAATTGTTAAGGCAACTGACACAAGAATATCATATCTCATATATTTGAAATTACCTGCAGACAGATTCTGTCTTAAATGTGCAGCTCTGCACTGTCGATGGGGGGAGGGGGTTGTCAATGTGGCCTCTCATTTAGAGGGTATTCTTGGGCCACAAATGAGGATGGCCATTTGAGAGGGTGGCGCGTTTGAATGAGAATAGAACATGGAGGTGGTGGGGCCTAGTGGCAGAGAACATTTTAGACCCTGGAGACATGGTTGGGTCTGGATTACGATTGTCCTGGTTGTAACACCATATGAACGTCAGTTTCCAGAACTGTAAGCTGGTTGGGAAATGCTCCTGAATATTATCTGTTAACTGCTTACCCTATCCTGGGGAGTTTCTGTATGAACTCACTTAAAACTCACCACAGTCCTATCCAGTAAGCATTATTTTAAACTGTGTTGGAAACTCAGAAATACGGAGGCAAGGAGGGGGTTGGGGTTGGGAGGGGGAGGGTTTTGAGGGAATTGTGCTAATACCCACAGCATTCAGGTACGGGGGTAGCAACAGGGGAGATTAAAAGAATACACACATACTAGCTAGGGGATCTATCAAAGTATCAAAACCATTTGAAGAATACAAATGGTCACATTTGAAGACAGAAGAAGGAAGAGATGGAAACAAGGTTACTACTTGCACGAAGCCCAGAGGTGGTCCAGAGCAAAGTGCATCCTGTACACAATATGCAACTAGCTGGATGCTCTGCTAAATTCCCCTCCATGCTTGACCTTGGGCTAGGAACTTCAAGTCACCACACAGGGAAAGGACACTGAACCCTAATAGGAGCTGTGAGCTCGTGCTGGAGTTGAAAGGATCTCGACCACTATTTTAAACTTATGATCTGGAGCTGTGGCTGTCCAGAGTCTTAGAAACCCTGGTTAGCGTTACTCACGGCAGTATTAAACAGCCCCAGTGACCCTCATAGCTGATGGTCGGGATGAAAGGCTGAGGAAAAAGAACACTGGTTTAAGAAATGACTACTGTCTTTTTCTAGGAATGGGAAAATGACCAGTATCGCTTGAGAGCCGGAGACTTGCTGCATTAGGCAATGGAGAACAGCTGGATGCTTGGGAAAATAAGTCCTGTTTTCACTCGCAGTGGCTCTATAAATCCACACAGGCTAGGAATGGAGAAAGAAGCGCCTTTGTTTTTCAATAAATGGTCAGGGCACTCATACCCAAATTAGGAGTCCCATTCAGAGACACTAGTATTCTTGGCTTTAAATAAGAGCCCTGTGTGCAAATTTGGACTAAGTTCTAACCTCTCTGAGTCCTAATTTCCTAATACGTAAAAAGAAATAGACACGAGGCTTTCTTGCCTTTACTTCCTGCGTGAATGAAATAAAATTCTGTTCGATGCTTTCCCGTGGTTTATCAGCCAGTCAGTATAAATTCTCCATTCTTCTGAGTTATCCAGAGAAACTCTAAAGCGCTTGGCTGAACAAAAGAGTATGGTTATGATTTGAAACGTTTATAAACTAAACTCACGGTTTGACTTTTGTCTGACTCAGTGGAGGCTGCTGGGGAAAAGCTCTCTTGTTACATTCCCATCTACAAACGAAGAGTCGCTTTGTCACTTAAAGTATGTGCTTGGAAATTCATGAATTTGATTTGGTATCTGACTGGAAAAATCACAGACTTGATTTTAGGAACAGTGTAATGAAAACACCAATCACATAGCTGGACTCCAAAATGTAAATTCATAGTGTGCTATTTACCTGAACTTGTAGAGACTTTCCTTGGGTTCTATGAACCCTTCTGCAGGCCCCAGAACTCAGCTCTGTGTCACACGCCTCCTTTCTCCCTGGACCAGAGACTGTAAGAGCACACAGTGTCTGTCTCCCCGTGGTTCTCCTAGAATCTAATGTAATACCAGTACCTCAAAGATATGCAAGAAATGTTTGTGGGGAGAAGAAAGAGGGAGGAGGGAGGAGGAAGGAGGGAGGAGGGAGGAGGGAGGAGGGAAGGATCTGACACAGCACTTGGCTATGCAGTCTGGATTTTAAAAAAGGCTTAAAGGATGGAGTAAGTCCTGTTTTCCTCTTAGTCATGTGCTTTGTAAGCCAAGTCACAAGAAAGTGTTCACACAAGGAACAGATATTAATAAAAACTATATCAATATATTATTTAAATTTTGTTGTATGTGTGTGGGCCCCTGCAGAGGCCAGAGGTCAACATCTGGTGCCTTCTTCCATCATGCTTTAGTCTATGTTTCCAAGACAGGGGCTTTTGCTGAGCGTTGAGCTCAGCAATTAGACTGGACTGACTGCCAGCAGGCAAAGGGGTCTTTCTCTCTCTGTCTCCCCAGTGCATGCCATAGTATTTGGCTTTTTAAAATAGTGTGTGTGTGTGTGTGTGTATTTGTGTGTGTGTGTGTGTATTTGTGTGTGTATTTGTGTGAGTGAGTGGGTGTATCTGCATTTGTGTGAGTGGGTGTGTCTGTGTTTGTGTGTGTGTGTGTGTGTTTGTGTGAGTGAGTGTGTATTTGTATGAGTGGTTGTGTCTGTTTCTGTGTGTGTGTGTGTGCTTGTGTGAGTGAGTGTGTGTGTCAGTGTTACTGTGTGTTTCTGTGTGTGAGTGTGTATATATGTTTGTGAGTGAGTGTGTGTTTCTGTGTGTGAGTGTGTGTTTCTGTGTGTGAGTGTGTGCTTGTATGAAGGCCTGAAGTTAACACCGGATATCTTCCTCAATAGCTCTCTATTTTATTGAAGCAGGGTCTCCCAGTGAGCCCGGACCTCACCAGTCCTGGCTAGTTTAGCTAGCCTACTTACTCCAGAGACCCTCTGCTTCCTTACACGTCTGCCTGGCTTTGAGGGAATCCTGGGGGTGAAAACTCCAGGTCGTGTGCTTCTGTAGCCAACAGTTTGTCCACAGAGCCATTGGCCCAGCACTGACTTTTCTGTGGGTTCTGGTGGTCGGCCTTGTAAATCCATGCTTGTGCAACAAGTATCTTACCAGCCGCCATTGCCTCAGCTCACAGAAGTTAAAATTGTATTAAATGCCGTCTGGGATTCGAGCATTGTGTTCATTGATTTCTATGCATTACTTTAGTGGCTATCATAATAACGGCGTGAGAGAATTTTTGAATAGTAGATGATGAATGTGGGGTTCTATTGTTCTTAAAAATTTTATCAATCAGCGCACAGATATTAGAAGTAGGATTCATTTGTGATATCACTACTGTGGCATGTCTCCATGGAACTCGAGGAGAACCTCCGCTTATTTCTGCAAGCCCTGCACGAATCAGGGTGGAGGAGAACTCCTATGAGCCAGCTCAGGATGGCCACATCCTGACAGAAACCGGCCTCTGTCCCACACAGGGCAGACAGGTATCTTCCAAGTGTCTTATTACCACGCAGTTTAGAACCAAAGTGATCTATGGTAAACATCTGCAGTGAGATAAGTTTGTCCTCACCCAAGACCAAAGGAAATGCAAACTTGGCAAATTAAATAATCTAAATTCGAGGGTCAGAATGGTGATGGCCCCAGTGTAGCAAAGAGAGACACGGGGACTGCTGCTGGGAGCCTCAGAACATGAAATAGATGCATTGGGTTGGAAGACAAAAGGAAACACAGCGAGGACACCATATAACTCCCTTTTACATCATTAATCGTATTTCTATAATCACAAAGCCTCTACTCTGTGCCCCACAGCCAAATGTGCATGAATGAGGGCAAACCCAGGCCCATGAAAACACACACACATGTTCACACATGCACACACATGTACACACATGCACACACAAGCACATACATAGACATGTACAACCACAAACTCATATACATAGACACACACATACACTCATATGTATGTGCACACGTGCACACACACACACTCTTGTACACATGTGCACACTCATACACATGTGCACACACATGCTTGTGAATGTGTGCACACATATATACATACATATGTGTGCATATACACTCATACACACATGAGCACGCACACAGTCCCGCTAAAATGTTCTTTTATGTCTCATGTTGTTTGCTCCTGATTTTCATACAAACATCTTTGGAAAACAAGGTTGAAATGCCGGATGCAGCCCTGAGCCGACTGTGTTTATGTTTCTCTCCTTTATCTTGAGAGCAAGAACACGTATTCCATTTCTATTTTATCCCCCTTCCAGCACCTATTACTAGATACCATATGCTCTGCACGTACTTGGCACTCAATGAATGCTTCCCGAATGGCCGACTTTTCCCGTCTCCCCCACCCCTTCCTCCCCACCCCCCTAAAGCATTACTTTAAAGATCCGCTGCAGAACTGTGGGGCGAAGTTTAAGATCCATTTTGACAAATAACCCTTATGGGTGTTTAAAACCAAAAGATCGAATATTTAAAGCAGAAATATGAGCTGTGACTTCATGGGTGTTCTGTGAAGAGATGCATAAAGCTGTACAAATAGATAGCCTTTCAGACAGGACATAACAGACCCAGCTTTGTACATTTGCAAATATACAGAGGAGAAGAGCCCAGACATTGCTTTGAACCCAACATTTCCCCCTGAAGTCAGTTTAAATGGAAGACTGGAGGTAGTTAAAGCTGCTATAGCTTTAAAAGGAGATCTTACAAATACTTTTGGTTTTAAAAGCTGATGTCACCGATTCATAATATAAGAGGTGACATTAAACCTACTACCCCCCTTCATTACTACCACTCTTGGGCTGGAAAATATAGGCAAAACCAACACTGGATCTCATGGTTGGGGTGGGAACAAACGGATGGCTATAAAAGATGTCTTGTAGACTCCAGGACATGAGACCCTGGTGCTGGGAAGTCTTAAGACAGCAGCAAACCCACAGAACTGGAATTACACCCGGCTCTGCAGATGACCTGATGGTGGCACAGGGCTTGGAACAGTTCGAAGAGGAAAACAGAATCCCAAGAGAATCCTCCAAGGGAAGGGTCTCAAGAGATTCTCTGAGTATATCTTTATTCTATGGAGTCTATTTTTCCCAGATGTCCTGAGGCCACCATTACCTCTACCAAGATTCAACTCAGAGTACTTCGTGTTGTCCTCAAGCAGCGAGCAAGAGAAGAGAGCATGCCTTATGTTCTAGGTCCCTACAGATGGTTTCAACAAAGACATTTGTCTTGATAGTCACTGTTTGTATTTTACCTTAAGTACAACTCATTTATACGGAGTTGACCCAGTCAGTGGGTGAAGAAGAGGTTACCTGGAAACAAGATACGGAACTATCTAGCAATAGAAACTAAATTGATGAGCCGGGCGTGGTGACGCACGCCTTTAATCCCAGCACTCAGGAGGCAGAGGCAGGCAGATTTCTGAGTTCGAGGCCAGCCTGGTCTACAGAGTGAGTTCAGGACAGCCAGGGCTATACAGAGAAACCCTGTCTCAAAAAAACAAAAACCAAACCAAACAAAACAAAAAGAACATTTATAGGATAGAGATTGTTATCACTAATGTATTACAGAAGAGAAAATGAGAACCCAGCGACTCTAATTTTTTGTTCATTCACGTAGCTGATATTCCGAAGGGCCCGATTTCGTACCAGGCACAGGAAATACAAAGACAAAACAAAGCTAGTCGTGATCTGATGGAGTTTATTGTCTACGATGTTTTAAAAAATAGTAAAGAAATTGTGGGCAGTCAGTGGGCAAAGAGGTTAGCTGGAGACAAGAGTTTGTAAGATATTTAGGCTCAAATATGCTGAACTATCTAGCAGTAGTTATTATGAATGCATTGCTGGACACAGGTGACACATGGATACAATAACGGTAAAATAGAGAGCACTGCCTACCTCTGAGTAATCTTAAGTAATCTTAAGATGCCAAGAGGGCTTTGAATCAACAGAGTTCACGTGAAAGTCAAAGCAACAGCGGGACGGCAGGAAGTAAATACAGACTCATGAAATCCTATTACCCAGCCAGAGCCATCAGCCACAGTTCCACATGGGTGTAGCCCAGAGCAGGAAGAAGAGTGAGTCAGAGTCATGCCTTTGTGAAGATCTTTGTCAGAGATGCACATGATCTTGGTTCTTGGGGCAGGTTGGGGACATGAAGCTCAAACTCTCAGAGTCATTCTCACCACACCATGGCTCTCACCCCAGATCTCCTCCTGCTCCAGCAGATTTCCATCCCCTCACCCCATCCATGCCTGAGCAGCGGCAAGAAAAAAACAGAGGCACAAGCCAGCCATAAGACACTTGTGTTTATCACTCATTGACGAGGGCTAGCCACGTGGGCGGCTCTACTGTTGAGGACTTTTAAAAGATGCTGATATGGCTGCCATCATGTCCACTTCAAACTTCATGATGATGTTTAGTGTAGAAAGGAGAGAGGAGAACATCTGGAAGATGACTGGGAATATCAGCCCCTGACATGTATTCCAAAGTCAATCAGAAGGATCGTGAATTACTGTCTTAAAGTTCTGACTGAGCCCTCCAGGCAATGGGGGAGGGGGGGTCCACTGAAGGGGTTTGATCAAGGACCTCACATAACTGTGTCTTTAATGCAGACAGTAGACAGGAGAGGGTAAGATTGGTGGTGGAGGGACCAGGTAGGAGAAAACTGCGATGATCTCTCAGGATAAGAGAGCAGAGGTCCTATTTACTTAATATCAGAGATACCAGGAGGAGGGGAACACAAGCATTGCCTGTTGGGCTAGGTAAGTAGTAGGAGATAGAATGCAGAATCTCTGGCCTCCAGTTCAAGCCCACGTAACATAAGAATCTTTCCTGGGGCCAATGGCTCAGTTGTTAAGAAAGTGGCTACTTTTCCAAAGGACCTGAGTTCGATTCCAGCACCCACATGGTGGCTCACAATCGTCTCTAATTCGAGTCTCAGGGTATTCATACCTCATTCTGACTTCTTCTGACACCAGACACACATGCCATGCACAGACCTATGTGCAGGCAAGACACCCATACACACAAAAATGAAAAATTTTTTAAAGCACCTTTTAAAATTATATGTTTGACAAAGTTTCTCATTACAAAATCGTTATGGTACACAACCTGATGTGTTGACTGTAACATTGTGGTATGCCTAAATGTAGCAAATTGTCATATATATTATCTCACATACTTTATTTTTATGGTAAGAATAGTCCAAATCTTTCTTTTTAAAGCAGTCCTCAATTATACAGTATTGTCACTGAACACGGTCACTATGGTATCTATCAGATTTCTGTCAGAGAGCTAGCATCCTTTGACTGGCCTCCCGTAGTCCATTTGAGACCCTGGCAAGCTCCCTTCTGGTCTCTGAGTCTATAAAATGGATTTTTTAAAAAAAATAATTTATTTTTATTTAATATGCATTGGTGTTTTGTTTTCACATGTGTCTGTATAAGTGTTGGAGCCCCAGAAACTGGAGTTACAGACAATTGTATACTGCCATGGGAGTGCTGGGAATTGAACTCTGTTCTTCTTGAAGAAGAGCTAGTGTTCTTAACTGCTGATTCGTCTCTCCGGTCCCCGTGTGAGTTAGATGCTGTGCTCTTGGCCTTCCTATGCCTGGCTTGCTTCACACAGCATAATACGTTTATCCCTGTCCTCACAAATGACAGGATTTCCTTTTCTTTTTGGAGCTGAACAATGTTCCTTTGTGTGTACATAGAGTTTCTCTGTCCACCCTTCTATTGGTGGACACATAGGGTATTTCCATAATTCTCACTTGCTGTGGGTAATGCTTTAGTGAACACAGCAATGCAGATGTCTCTTTACCCGCACTGATTGCATTTTCTTTGGACATATGCCCAATAGTGGGAACACTGATGCACACGGTGATTCTAGTCTTGTTTTTTTTTTTAAGGAATGTCCACATTGTTCATTTTCTCTCTCTCTGTCTCTCTGTCTCTGTCCCTCTGTCTCTGTCTCTCTCTGTCTCTCTGTCTCTCTCCTCTCTTCTCTCTTTTGAGACAGGGTTTCTCTGTAGCCCTGGCTGTCCTGGAACTTGCTCTGTAGACCAGGCTGCCTCTGTAGACTCAGAGATCTGCCTGCCTCTGCTTCCCGAGTACTATGATTACGTAGCAGACTATACTGTTCACACCCCCACCAACAGCATACACCCCTTTTTTTCTACCCCCTCACTGCATCTGTTACATTTTGTCCTTTTTATGACAGCCATTCTATGCAAATGCAGTGACCAGATTCAGCCAGAATAAATTCCAAACTCCCAACACCCTAAATATATTTACCACGAGTCCAGGTCATTGCACCTAGATCCCAAAATGAAAAATTTGAACCCAAGAAAACACTTTTGTGGGACGGGGTAACAATTTGAGATGTTGACCGGTTTTTCTTTCTGTGTTCAAGCAGGTAGACACCTCGGGTGCCCTTTGCCTGTGAGAGCTGTAGGTCAGGGCTTCCAGGTAAAACCTGAGGGAAAATAGTTTGGAAGAAAAGGAAGTTTCCATCCTCATAGGGGGACATTTTCATCCTCTCACTGAGAGGCATTGTGGGAGAGGGAGGGAGCAGGATGTGGTGCCCTGGGGCGCTGAGTTTAAGGAGTGGTACTTACCATTGACTGCAGCACTCTTCTGCACAGCACAGGAAGATGAGAAGTCGAAGAGTCAATGATCTAAGAGTCTGTTAGAAAACAGCACTAAATGAGACCACAGCTCAGCCCCAGCTGACAGTCACCACCTTCTAAAAGGGGGAAGCGGTTGCAGTATTTGACATACATAAACAGCATGCTACCCTGTTGAAAACAGCATTGAATGCGTATGAGACATAGAAAAAGCTACAGTCGATTCCTACTACTCAACCTTGTGGTGGAAGCTTATTCGATGAAGAGGTTTTCCGGAGTCTCAGGGGTCGGGAGACAAGAGGCAACCCAGAGCACAATTTAGGGGCCACCTGTTCCTCTCACTTAATTCTGATTCTGCGTAGAAACAAACCCAGACTGTGTAACAACTTTAGATGTATGGCTATCCGTACTCATCCTGCTTGCAACAGTCTCAAACAACCCAGGTCTCCCTTGGAAGACTGTAAGCATCCCTCAGCTGGACATTTTAAGACAGATGTGTGTTATTCTTGGAATATCTAGAAACCATTCTAGCTTTTCTCTGATTTAAAAAAAAAATGCTCAAAGTGTCATCTCTGCTTATAATGCTTATGTAAAATCTTCCTATTTAAATAATATCACCCGGGTGCCATCTAAGCTTCAAATCGTTATAGTTTCTTTCTTGAGACAATATGTCAAGCCTCAAATATGACTACAAATCAGATGTTTGAAAGGAAAAACTACCTTGTGATGGAGACAATTATATTTAGTAAGGTTGGGAATAAATGAATATATTTTTAAAAGTTTGAGGCAAATCTTTGTTCTGCGTTCTTTCTTTCATCCGTTTTCCCTAATAAAGCTCTTCTTTCCCTATTTCATACTATTTCTCCCTTTTCTTATTGCCTGAAAGTACTTTATTCTATTTTTAAAATATGACAATTCAAAAAATAAAGCAAGAGGAATTCAACTAAAACAAATAATAATCAAAGCCATTCATGGTTCACGTGGCCAGACTAAGCTGTATTTATGGAACAGATGTTTCCCTTTTTTTCTTTTTTTTTTTTTTTCCTTTTTCTTTTTCTAGGAGACCGATGTGTAAATTAAGTTGCACCAAGGCAAGTCAAATTATTCCCTGGCCATTTGTAGTATGCAATGTTTTATGTGACTTTCTACCCTCTTATTCAATAAAACAATATGTACTTGTATAGCCGCCAGACAGAGCAGTGATTCACACAAGACCAGGAGATGCCAAGCGCGCTCCCTCCTGCAGGAAGCACACTCACCATGTGTAATGAGACCCCTTTGGATTTCCTGAAGTGACTCAACTTCAGAACGAGTGGGGAGCATTGACCTGAATATTCATGTGATCACAAGACCGGATGTACTCCAGTGCCCTCTGCCTCTTTGGAATCCACTCATTAGATGCTCAAAGCCTCATCCTGGTTAGGTTTAAGTGGGGCACAGTCACAGACAGAGCTGATTAAAGACTTTGGCCTGTTCCTTCTGAATAGAAATCCAGCGAGCACTCTGGAAGTGGCTAGCTATGGTTTCAATAGAGACCTCCTATGGATCGTTTCTCCTGAGATGGGTGGAGTTTTGGATTGGATGTAAAATGTCTCCATGAACGCATATGTCTAAGTACGAGGTACTCACCTTGTGGTGAGTTAAGGGGACTTTGAGCTATGGTCTAAGCAGAAGTGAGCTGTTGATCCCTTATAGGTAACGTCTATTTCTGATTCTTGCGCGTGCTCTCTGCTTCTTGATTCCCCAAGATGTGAGGATCTCCTGCCTCGTGTTCTGCCCCTTGCTATGTATGGAGCTGCCCCATCCAGCAGGCATCCCTGCCATCACGAACCAGGAGGAAAATAAAGCCTTCCTCTCATAAGTCATACCTGTCAGGTGCTTAGTCGTCGTAGTGAGAGAAGTAGCTAAATGACTTTCTTCGATGGTTATTTTTACAGTCCTGTGGATTAAACCTAGGATCCGGGTCACATCCCGCTCACAGTCCACCACGATGAGCAACTCTCCCAGAACATTGTTGCAATTTTAACAAAAAAGGAACATTAAGCCAGTTTTAGTTAAGGAAGGACTTGAAAAGGTAGGTCCTGGTCTCACTATGAAAACCAACTTGTAAAACCCGCATAGAGTGCGGGGGATGGCGACGCAAACCTGTAACTCCAGGACTTGGGAGCTGGAGCCAGGCGGATTCCCAATTTAAGACCAGCCTAGGCAGCATGGTGAGATGATTTTTAAAAAAACTTTAAATGGCATAGTACATACCAGGTATCGAGTCATCAGAAATCAATGCTTGTGAACTCGGTTAGAGACACACACGATTGATAAGACCAGCGCTACAGGGCCCCTGGGGGTTCTGGAGAAAGCAGGGATTCAACTGCAAATTCAAGAACACCCCTAAACTACATAAACATTGCTGCCTAGAGAAACACAGCTACACTGGTCTTTGAAAATAACAACAACAACAACAACAAAAACCAAAATCAAACAAACAAATAAAACAACAACAACAAACCCCCATAGTTCTTGGAATATAACTGAAATTGTAGGTATTGGATGGGATGGAGGAGAGAGAGAAGCAGCTATCGAAGTTGTACTGGGCCTGGCCACTGAAGATAAAGAAAATGGTATAAATGTCCAGAACAGAGCCCTACAGACACAAAGCTGTGTGAGCAAACACCAGGCAAAGAACCACTAGAGAATATGAAGTCACTGTCCACCACATCTAGGTTTTTTAATCACACAGTGTATAGGAAGTTGAAATTTGAACTTAAAGCTGTGTAAACAAATACAGAGGATGAAGAACCACCAGAGAAGCCGGGCGTGGTGGCGCACGCCTTTAATCCCAGCACTCAGGAGGCAGAGGCAGGCAGATTTCTGAGTTCAAGGCCAGCCTGGTCTACAGAGTGAGTTCCAGGATAGCCAGGGCTACATGGAGAAACCCTGTCTTGAAAAACCAAAGGAAATAAAGACAAGAAGAGAGAGGGGGGGGGAGAGAGAAAGAGGGAGGGAGAGAGAGAGGGAGAGAGGGAGAGAGGGAGAGAGGGAGAGAGAGAACCACCAGAGTGTCTAAATATCTGAATTCACTATCCACCTCACCTAGGTATTTTTAGGTCACAGTATATAGGAAGTTGAAATTTGAACTCAAAGTCTACATGCATCAACAGCAAGCTTAGAGTCCATCTGCACTAACGGGGGGTAATGTAGTACAGGCTTATATTCTAGCCCTTGGGAGGTGGCTGTTCTAGCTCTAGGATTTGCTTTAACTAGAGAGTTCTAGGTCAGCGAGAGACTTTGTATCAAATAAAAGTATTTGAGGACTGTTCTTAAGGACTAATAGCTTAGGTAATCTCTCTCTCTCTCTCTCTCTCTCTCTCTCTCTCTCTTTCTCTCATGCACATACATATGCACATGCATGCAGATACATCCACACTCACTCAAGGACTTGAAGGTGTACGTTTTCATAGGTTCAATTTGAAAGGCTCTGCCAAAAGTCCAGTGCCAGAATAAGACTTTTAATTTTCTTTTGTTTAGAATAAACAGCATGAGTATTTTTTTTGTAACAGTAAACAAAATGCTTTGAATTTAGAAGATTCCCCTTATGCAATAATTATAGTGATATGATTGTAAGAAGTCCCAGCATGCACCAGGGCAGTGAACTAGGAATCTGGTAGGATGAGTCTCAAGTGCCAGTCCTTTCTGCATCGGAAGCCCTCCTGGGCTTGGGGTGGGATGCTGCTCTCCCACTGGTGTTTCATCCTTCCAGGTAATTGTGATGGAGTTAAAGCCGGACAGCTTCTCCTGAGGAACTTCAGAGTCAGTAGGGTCATTAGCTTTGACAAGCTCTGAGGTACACAGGGGAAAAACTCACCTGAATGGAAGGTCACTGTAGTAACTTTCAGAAGTGTTAACCAGAAGCAGAACTGTCTAAGCCCATCTCAGAAGTGCTTCATAATGAATAAAATGATTAACAGACTGTGTAATGTTGATCCACTATCTCTCCTGTAAGGGCATCTAGAATGGTCTCCCTCTAATAGCAGTGGCCATGGAAATGGGATAGTTTGTGTAGTGAATTTGAAGAGACACTTATAAAAGACAGTACCACACTTTCCTGTCACATGGGTTAAAGATGTGACACTTCTTTCAAGAGGTTGTTGGGCAAAACACATACACCCTCTACAAGAACTATGATCCCTCCGTGAGAACAGAGGGACTAAAGCATGGGAGGTTGGCGCCGCTGAAGAGAGCTGAAATCACTATCTGAGGCCCCACACTCATCTCCATGTGAAGCCAAATTAATCTCAGGACTTTCTAGTTACGGAGCCCAAGAAATTAGCTGTGTTAGGCTTCCTATATCTTCAGACAATGTTGGTCATTCTTGGATTTCTGATGGGGTTGAAAGACTCTACTTATAGTCTCATAGCCAACCCAGGCTATTTACATTGAGAGAACAGATTTGAGAGGATAGTAATAGTTAGGTTCAATTTATATTTGAGAGAAAAGGTTTATTTTTATTTTTTTTTATTTGAACAGAAAGGGTGATATGTAGTAGAATTTTCCCTGTCCAATTAATTTAAATATTAATACAACAAGAAACCTGTGATTGGACAGGGAAAAGGGAGGCAGGGCTAAGAGTTGCACAGCCAGGGAGTAACAAAGGAGAAGGAGGAAAATGGAGGACAAACAGGACAATTCAGGTTCCACATGGCTTTAAATAGCCACAAGTAGATATAATATCATATACGGATAGAATAATTGGGGTAACTTGCATAGTCTAGGTGGCCAGCTCGTATCATTATCAATTGGCTCTGAAATTATTGTGTGGGCATCTTGTGAATTGAGGATTTATTGATATATAAATCTGAAGTGATTAATTATAAGCTTCTAGATTTTTGATTTACTGGGTTAAGGGGATCTGTGATAACTAGCCGCTGGAGGTAAATGGTTGAGAAGAGACAAGAGGCCCTAAGGCAAGTGAACCAGAGCTGGGAAGACTGTGACCGATCGCTGCATGGGGCTAGCCACAGCGGCCGCGGGGTTGATGGGGTAGAGTAGCTGGGTATAGCACAAGAACTTGCCTTTTTTTTTTTTTTTTTAATTTCCCACAACAGGCTTGGATTAGTTTGAGTTGTTTCTGTCTCTTAAGACCAAAGGACCTTAACTAATACATTATCTAGATAATTTATACCTATGTGTGGATTCCAGATGTCCTAATAAAGACCCTCTGAGAAGACATAAAAAAGACCATTGCTGGACAAGTAGTCCAAAGATCAGAAAGGTTTGGATACATGGTGCAGAGGAGAGCCAGGGAAGCCTGCTTAAGAAATGACTATGTTTGGATTGGTAGAAGCCTCAGAGCTTGGTCTATTCAAGTCTTTATTGTAGAAGAGAGACATAAACAGCAGACAAAGGCTGTAGTTGGTCAGGATCTTTAAGCTTTCAGTGTGTGAGCTCACATCTATTGGAAGGACCCATCTCAGTACCTTTCCACCATGGACTGTCCTAAAGTGCCTTTAAGTTATTATCTGTATCCACTGATATGTCAGAATGGGTTAGGCTACAAATAACTCAAAATTTTTTATTTCAATTGAGAGTTTTATTGGTTATTGTCTTAGTTAGGGTTTTACTGCTGTGAACAGACACCATGACCAAGGCAACTCTTATAAAGGACAACATTTAATTGGGGCTGGCTTACAGGTTCAGAGGTTCAATCCATTATTATCAAGGTGGGAACATGGCAGCATCCAGGCAGGCCTGGTGCAGGAGGAGCTGAGAGTTCTACATCTTCATCTGAAGTCTGCTACCAGAATACTGGCTTCCAGGCAGCTAGGATGAGGGTCTTAAAGCTCATACCCACACTCAACACCTACTCCAACAAGGTCACACCTACTCCAACAGGGCCACAGCTTCTAATAGTGCTACTCCCTGGACCAAGCATATACAAACCATCACAGTCATATACCAAGAAGCCTAGAGATCACCACCAGCTAAAGAACTCTGGTTTGCTAAGTATCATGGCTCACACTGTAATCCTCCCGTCCAGGAGGCTGAGGCAGAAAGATCAAATTGAGTTGTGAGTTGTGAGGCCAGCGGAGGCTGCATAATGAGTTCACAGAGTGATCCCCTGTCTCACGACAAAGACATCCTATAAATAAACAAATAAACCACCACCACAAAACCCAGTGCACTCCATATTTCCAATTTGTTATTCTCAGCATGTCATGAGATAAGAAGAACAATCCAAAGGATCAAAAAAACAAAAAACAAAAAAACTAGCGAGCAACAACAAAAAGTCCTTCCCTGACAGTTATGTGTACTATGACACACGAGGTAGGATCTCAAGAACCTTCTTGCAGAAGCTCTTCTGTCTGTGTGCATGAAGAATCACCTGTGGAAACCCCTTACTACTTCTGGTAGAAGAATATTGACCATTACATTTCCTGCGGCCGATTCACCCAATCAACAGGAGTTGGTTAGAAAGTCTTATTTAAATTTTCCATTTAAATTTTAGAACGTTAAGTGCTTGACATACAAGTGCCAAGGCATCCTCCATCTCCTAAATTAAGGAATATCTTCAACAGAATGTAGAGATAACCATACTACGTTATTGAGAGACATATCAACTATCCACTCCTTGCTTTGATTTCTTAAGAATTTTGAGGACATTTAGATAAATACTTAGAAAGTGAAAGTTTGAGTTTTCTTTTTATTTGAAAGGGAGAAGTCTGAGTCATTTTTCTGTTGCTATGAAGACATACCATGACCAAGGCAACTCTTATGATAAAAAGTGTTTTGGGGAACTTGTTTATGGTTTCAGAGGTTTAGTCAATTTATCACCACAGTGAGGAGGCAGACACTGGAGCAGTAGTTGAGAGTTACATTCTGATTTTTAGGCAGAGAGAGAGAGAGAGAGAGAGAGAGAGAGAGAAGAGAGAAAGAAGAGAAAGGGGAGGGAGAGGGAGGGAGAGGGAGATAGAGGGGGCAGAGAGAGGGGGCAGAGAGAGGGGGGCAGAAAGAGGGGGGCAGAGAGAGGGGGCAGAGAGAGGGGGAGAGAGAGGAGATGGAGAGAGAGGAGAGAGGAGAGAGAGAAAGAGAGAGAGAGGAGAGAGGGAGAGAGAGAGAGAGAGAGAGAGAGAGAGAGAGAGAGAGAGAGAGAATATGAAAACTGGACCTAACCTGAGCTTTTGAAACCTCAAAGTCTACCTGCAGTGACACACTTCCTCCTTCAAGGCCACACCTACTTCAACAAGACCACACCTACTCCAGCAAGGCCACACCTACTCCAACAAGGACACACCTTTTTGTAGATCTATCCATTGTGACAGGGCTCCACAACTCCGCACTTTGATTGGTTGTGGTTTCTCTGTAATAACCTCTAGCCGTTGCAAAGAGAAGTCCCATTAATGAGGGCTAAGACGTGCACTTTTCTGTGGGTATATGAATACATTTGAGTGTTAGAGATTAATCTAGTTTGGTAAAGGGGTGGTTGTAGTTTCTCCTCCAAGATCCATGACTTCACTAGTCCGGGGCAGCTGGCTAGTGTTCCAGCATCAGGCAAGATTCCCTCCTCTTGAGGGGGTCTTAAGTCTAATTACAGACCTGTTACCTCCAAAGTAAGGATGCTCCCCTAGGGTTATTGTGCCACACAGGTCACTGCTGTGGTCCATAGGCGCTGTAGTTGGATAAAATTGCTGGCTC
Organism: Mus musculus; assembly: GCF_000001635.26. Classification (NCBI taxonomy): domain Eukaryota; kingdom Metazoa; phylum Chordata; class Mammalia; order Rodentia; family Muridae; genus Mus; species Mus musculus. The sequence continues at coordinate 120,618,020 of NC_000076.6, read as the reverse complement.
TTTCTCTCCTGTGGAAGCTGGCATGGTGCCTTCTGGTGCCAAGAAGGCTAGCCCTTAGGAAGAACCATTCGGGTCAGTTCCAGTTTAGGGGCCTGTGCATGGTGTCTATAGCAAGACACCAAGAGGAGAGATTTACCTCCCACATCTGGAGGGCATCCAAGGAAAATAACAATAGTCCATAGAGTTTTGGGAATGCCTCAGATAATCCTGACCAACAACTCAAAAGAGGTCTTCTAAAGCCTGATGTGGGGGTTTCCTTAGGTGGAGGTGGTCTTTGGCTCTTGGAAAGAGCATTGTTAGCCCAGATGAAAAATATATACACATCTATATTTGTGTGTGTGTGTATATACATATATACACATATATATGTATATTGTTTATAGATTTATATTATAGAATTTTTTAGGCAGACAGTTAATAGTATGATCCGTTTATGAACTTTTCCAATATCCTTGCTGACATTTCATCCACCTCTCTCCTTTGTCTGTATTCTATCTCTATTTCCCCCTCTAATTCTTGTTACTGAATAATTTAGTGAGTTCGGAAATGAGGTCACCACGGCTCCCCGCCACTCGCTCCGTCTTGCTCTTCATTTAAGAACAAAATCAACAACTATGCTCTGCAAGTTTGTGGGTGCATTTAATTCAAACTTCTTTGCTTCAGATTCAAATCAATGCCAAGTATTTTGTAATCCCCTCTTCCTTCCATCCTCCTTCCCTCATTTCTAACCCCCTTATCTACAGTCAAGGAAAAAAAAAAGTTCATTTATAGGAGAAAGGAATCCACTGGAACCAAAGATGCCAGCTTGGGACCCTTTTCTCTGTGTGCCTGCTGGGGCGTCCCTGGAGTGTGGGAGCAGTTTCTGGGAGGTCCACAGGCTAGGTCAGCCAAGGGCCTTCTCTTTCCATTCATCCCCAACTTGACTCTGTATTCAGCTGAATATAGTTAAAGGATTTATTGCCGTCATTTTGCTCCTTAAATTAAGAGTCATTGTGGTGAGAACAAACCATAGCAATATGGCCCAACCACAAAGACAGAAATTACTTTGTAAGTTTCAAAGGATTTTCACCAAAGAACTGCTCTGTGCAGAGGGTGTTGGGGGAGACATCTGATGGAGACACGTTTTCTTCCGCCACTATAATAAGGTATGTGTACCCCTCCAGAGACGTGAGTCACATCTCCTGTGACAGGAAGCTGTGGATAGTTTCTGTGGGTTTGGGGGTGGGGGAGAGTTGTGTGTGTGTGTTAAATTTTCAACGCTGCCTGTTTCCTATGACTCGTGAGTGGCTCATCACCTGACTCATGTGCTCTTCTGGGAGGGGGTCTCCTAAATGTGGCTTTTAAATCTCAGTAATAAAGACACCCAGCTGTTCTGATTCCTAATAGGATGAGAGAACACACAGGAAATGGAGTCAGAGCTTTGAGTGAACATTTTCTGAGGTCATCTCTTCCTGGCTTTCTGCAGAATTATGCATAGACTGCTCTAGGCTTCAACACTTTTTTCTTTTTTTAAAGACCTTATTTTAAATGTTCCCCTCTTGGCCTCAGTAGATTAATAGATTCCAGTCAATCCTTTGGTTTTGTTGTTGTTTTCCAGGCTAAAGCCACACTTTGCTGAAGCTGACCCTCTGTGGGATGTGTACCCTGAGCCCCACTGACCCAGTCAGCAGGGAACTTGGCAAGTTCAGCGTAGATGAAGCTCAGGCTATAAGATTTGTAGGAGATGATGCAGGCTAAGATGGGAAGGGAAGCCAAGAACTAGATGTGCCTCTGTGCCAACCTGAGACCCAGTCTTTGCTTTTGCTTGGCTGACTCTTTCATTTTAATATTCAAAGTGTGGTCCCCATTTTGATTTAACATCCAGATCTCTCTGTTTCCTTGAGGCATGTTCATGCCCTCTCAGTTTGGGATGATTCTCACCCGCTTCTACCCCCAGCATTACAGTCTTGCACTATCTATCCCCCCCCCCCCACCCCAGCTATACAGCCTTGCACGATCTACCCACCAGCTATACAGCCTTGCACGATCTACCCCCAGCTGTACAGCCTTGCACGATCTACCCCCAGCACCTCTCTGGCTTTTCCTTCTGCTCTCTGCTCCAGCCACATGCTCCCTTGACTATGCCTGAAATGCACTCAAGGCCTCTACCATGTTCCCTCTCTGTCACACGCCTCCTGCAGATACTCATTCGTTTCATTCTTTACCTTTTAAACCCCTTTCTCAAAGTCCCTTGACCAGCAGCTTACAGACTTTTAAAGTCCGAACTCCCTATCTCCCCTACATGGTTTTTCTACCCATCCCGCTGCTTTGCCAAGCTTATTGCATGTATTGCCTGCCCTGACTAGAATGCACGTTCCCTAGGGGAACAGCGTTTGTGTACCGCTTGGTGTCAAGATCTAGAATACACCTCTTCAGGGCATATCTCCCAGGATGAATAGATACGCAGATTGCATAAGGGTTTACAGAAGACAGAGAGTTTACTTCTTCAGTCTTGGTTACCTGACATGACAGTGTTCTGTCCCCTAAGATAGGAAACACAGGAGGAGGAGTCCATTAGGGACGAAAGTAGACATCTTAATGTTTTACATGCCTGTGAGAAAACAACGTGGAAAGCCCAGTCAGAAGTCAGTGTCTTGGTCTTAGTGGTCAGATGAGGTATGGAGTGGTTTCCAAATACCCAAGTCCACTTCATCAATTCCTTTCAAATGGACATTCCTGAACTGAATTAATACAAACAGGAGGACATAGAGCCCTTGGCTTCCCCATCCAGCATGCACCTGAGGGTGGGATAAGAGCTGTTGACTGTTTCTTGAGACTGCTAGGTTTTGAACTGTGTGACTCAGAGGTGGGCACTAACCACCTGGTAGTAGCTCCAATGGGTTGTCAACAAAGCTGGACTTGCCAGTCTTCTAGGACGGTAACTGTTTCCCGTTGTCTAAAGACTAACTTAAGGATACGTACATCCAAGGATACCTACATCCTGTACAAAGCAATTAGGACTGCAAAGTTTGGTTCTGCTGTTGATCTACTCAGTGTGGTAACCATTATAACTCTGTCAAATGACATCAGATTTTTTTTGTTTTAGATTTTTAAAATATTTCTTCTTCTTCTTCTTCTTCTTCTTCTTCTTCTTCTTCTTCTTCTTCTTCTTCTTCTTCTTCTTCTTCTTCTTTCTTCTTCTTCTTCTTCTTCTTCTTCTTCTTCTTCTTCTCCTCCTCCTCCTCCTCCTCCTCCTCCTCCTCCTCCTCCTCCTCCTCCTCCTCCTTCTTCTTCTTCTTCTTCTATATTTTTTAGATTCTAATCTTTTCTCTCCCTTCCTGAATCCTTGGGAAAGGATTCTTGAAAACGTAGAGAGAGAGAGACTAGAGAGATGGATCTGCTGGCATAGTGCCTGAGCGCCCTGAATTCAGTGCCCACATAAAAGCCAGATATGGTGCCCTGTGTCTATAATTCCAGGCTTGAGGGGTTGGAGACAGACAGATCCCTGAAGCTCGTTGGCCATCCATCCTGGCTGAAGCAATGAAGTTCAGTTTCAGTACAAGACCCTGCCTCAAAAAATGAAGAAGGGTGGTTAAGAAAAAACACAGGAGTGTTGAAGTTGGAACTTCACAGAATGCCACATTCATAACACCCCCCTCTCTCTACCTCTTCCTCTCCCTTTCCTCCCTCTCCCCATCCCCCTCTCCTTCTCTCTTCCTGTCTCTATCCTTCTCCCTCTCTCTTCTTCCTTCCCTTCCCATACCTCTCTCTCACACAACAACAACAGAAAGAATAAAAGGAGAATTTGTCTTGTGTGATATTGTCTGTGTTAGACAGAGTGTCTAGGTGTAAATAGGTGTCCAGTAAATTTCGTGCAGATTCATATTAATGTCTACTTCCTAGCTTCTGAACTGACTTCCGTAGCCTTGCTGTACCTGGGACTTAGATTCTCTTTCAACAATATCCTGAGTTACTTAGTCTTGATACACAAATGCGGTGTCAGCACCATGAAAGAGAAGGCCTTGTTACATCTCCTCCCACATCAAACTGTCCATCCATCACAACTTTAGATGAAGAAGATTCAAACTCATTCTAATATCAGAAGGCTGAGTATACATACCAATGAATAGAAACATGAACTTTTTTGTATTCTCGTGGAGAGTTTCCATATTCCACATTATAAATCCTGCTCACAGGATGATTTCTTCCATTAGAAAGTCTTACAAGTTTCTTGTTTTCCTGTTAAATGACAGCAAGTGAAGTAGATGCTGTCATTCATGTCTGGAATAAAAAGAGAAGTTATGAGCATAGATCTAGTGAGAAGGCTCTATAGTTAAAGGCACTTACTGCCAATCCTAGTGACCTGAGTTTGAACCCCAGGTCCCACATGGGGGAGAGAGCTGATTCTACAAGTTGTCATCTGACCTCCACATGCATAGTGTGCTCTCTCTCTCTACACACACACACACACACACACACACACACACACACACACACCTCGAAATGTAAACCAATATTTAAGGATTAAAATTAAGTACTTATAATTCTACAATTTCATAGGCTTTTATTATTATTTATAACAATGACAGCACTGATACTGTAACTATGTCAAGGGCACCATGAATCAAAGGGACTTCCCTTTGTCCTTTCTATCCAGGAAAAGAATGAGTGTTCAATGGGGAATATTAAGGCCAAGAATAAATGCATACTTAACCTGTCCATTATTTGTGGATGTGTTTGTTTGTTTGTTTTCTAGAATCTACATCAAGGACATAGTAAGCTTTAAAAAATAAAAAATATTCCCAGGTGTCCTGGTGTATACCTTTGCTCATAGCAGTTCAGGGGCAGAGGCAGGTAGATCTCTGTGTCTTTAAGGCCAGCTTGGTTACATAGTAAAACCCTCTTTTTACTATGGAGGAGGAGGAGGAAGAGGAAGAAGAGGAGGAAGAGGAGCAGCAAATAACAACAAATAAATAAAGAGCCAGCAGTATTAAGAGCATTTTCTAAAGAATCCTTCTCATGGGCCTAGCAAGGAAGATTATTTATGGACGTGAAAATGCTCTTACAACATAGATTGTTCCGTGAAGCTAGTGCTCACAGAGGGCATGTAGGTTCCTGGATGACATCTTTTCAACTGAAGGCCTGCTGCCTGGTTAACCTGTTAAATTCAGCAGCAATAAATGCACATAATTAATCGCCACGAAGACATAAGACAGCAGGGAACCAAGGAGTACAATAAAATATTTTTTAAATAATTTAATAAAAGCGAGTTCCTCGAAACCAATAAATGTCAAAGATCAAACAGCTTGGAACGGAGACAATATATCCAGCTACGATTTTTATTTAGATAAGCAAGATTAGAAGAATTCAGAATAGCTAAGTGGCTCCTCTGAAGTCGGGTGGTTGCCCTTCCATATATAGTACTTTAATTACTCTCCCTTCCTTAGCCCATTCATCCGTTTTAGAGTCCTCAGATGCCCAGAGCACTCAAACCTTCAGTAACTTACTGGAGGTGGCAACCCCTGTAAAGCCTGCTTCCAATAAGAAGCTGGTCACGCTTCAGGATTTATGGGTAGTGGGGAGGAGGTCGCGAGGCTTCAGACATGGCTGGAAAATCCTTGTAGGTGAAACCCATATTTCTTGAGTGTAGTTCTACATTCACGTCTGAGACCTCAATAGTAAGTGCAGAGCCATTTCTTGGCCCAAAGATGAATTACAGGTTTCCGAATGGTCCAGCTTGTATATTCACACACGAATCTCTTAAGAACACTTGGAGTTGGATAATCACTTAATTATTTAATAGTTACAGGGAAAGGTAGTGTCATGTCACCAGGAGCAACAGGGCCAGGAGCTCCCAGATACCAAAGACTCCGGTGCCTGCCCAGTTTGGATCTCTTCTCTCTCCTTTCCCCAGAATTTAAATCAGGTCTCAGCTAAAAACTAACCCACAAGTTGGGGTTGCATAGCCAAGAAGCAAGGGCCGAGGAGTCACGGACCCTGTTTTAAAACCGCTCTTTTCCTAAACAAGAGAAATTATTACCTGTCTGTCTAGGTAGGCTGCTGTTGTTTGCATTTTCTGTAATTTGTAGCAAAACGCGTTCAGAGCTGAGCAGGCTCTGCCTGTTTGCCAGGATACCTTCAAGCCCATGCTTGATTAGAAATAAGCCCCTAGCCGGGTGTGGTGGCGCACGCCTTTAATCCCAGCACTTGGGAGGCAGAGGCAGGCGGATTTCTGAGTTCGAGGCCAGCCTGGTCTACAAAGTGAATTCCAGGACAGCCAGAGCTACACAGAGAAACCCTGTCTCAAAAAACCAAAAAAAAAAAAAAAAAAAAAAAAAAAAAAAAAAAAGGAAATCCTCCACCAAAAAAATTTTGGGCTGGTGAGATGGCTCAGTGGGTTAGAGCACCCGATTGCTCTTCCGAAGGTCCAGAGTTCAAATCCCAGCAACCACATGGTGGCTCACAACCATCCGTAACGAGATCTGACTCCCTCTTCTGGAGTATCTGAAGACAGCTACAATGTTCTTACATATAATAAATAAATAAATCTTTAAAAAAAAAAAAAAAAGAAAGAAAGAAGCCCCTCAGGCTTGAGGGGGGGAAACATAGGATTAAATTTAGGCATAGAAAGGTGAGTGACAGCTGGGCGTGGCAGCGCCCAGCATTTGGGAGGCAGAGGCAGGTGGATTTCTGAGTTCGAGGCCAGCCTGGTCTACAGAGTGAGTTCCAGGACAGCCAAAGCTATACAGAGAAACCCTGTCTCAAAAAAAAAAAAAAAAAAAAAAAAAAAACCAAAACAAAACAAAAACGAAAGGTGAGTGACTAAAAAACTCAAAACCGATCAACCAAAACCAAGTGGGTTGATCAGATGGATCTAACGGTTGACAAAAGGGTTTGTGCCTCTGTCTGATTATTTTTATTACTTGAGTCCTGAAATCCATTCCCCAACCCCAGTCAACTACTTCAATGTCCTTTGAAATAAATTTTGATTTCCTAAAACCCATTCCTTCAATCTGACCTCCTACCCTTGCTGCTGATTTGTGCTGCCCCACCCAACCCCGCACTCCTCCCCCATCCCCCTGCCACAATTTTCTACTATATTTTATCCCTTTTATCCCTGCAACCCTGTGTGTTATTCACGACCCCTTCGGTTTGCACTTTCCTTTTTACTCTGCCTGGATTCCATTGAGCATTATTTTGAACCCCCTCAATTCCTTTTATGTGTCTCCTGGTTAAAACAAAGAAAGGAGGGGGCTGGAGAGATGGCTCAGTGGGTAAGAGCACCCGACTGCTCTTCCAAAGGTCCAGAGTTCAAATCCCAGCAACCACATGGTGGCTCACAACCATCCGTAACAAGATCTGACTCCCTCTTCTGGTGTGTCTGAAGACAGCTACAATGTACTTACATATAATAAATAAATAAATCTAAAAAAAAAAAAAAAAAAAAGGAGAGGAGGAGGAGGAAAAGGAGGAGGAGGAAGAGGAGGGGGGAGAAGGAAAGAAGAGGAAGAAGAAAAAGGAGAAGAAAAGCAAGGGCCTATCTTAGTGAACATCACCTCTTGTTTTATCTCTCTCCACGGATCCATTCCATCCACAGGACCCATTAGGACCCTCAGGTCCCAAAGGTGTCTTATTGATGCCTGTTTCAGACTCATCCCTTCTGTAACTTGCTTTCTCTCTCCGTTGTCATTTTCTTCTCCAGTGGCTGCCGGTTTCCCAGGTGGTTTCTGGCACCCAGCTTCGGGCATTCATCCAACTCCTAGGTGTCCCAGCCCACACGCCCACTTCCACATCCGCTGCTCCTTGCACACGCCCTTCTTTTGTAAAAGGAACTCTCTCTATGCTTTCCCGGGGGCAAGGAGTCTCTCTCCCTTTGCGCTCACACACCGCCCCCTCCCAGTTCCTTGGGGACAACCCTTTGCCAGCAGTTTTGACTTCTGTGAATCACTGGTGCCTTTCCCCAACTGAAGCATCCCCAGCTGGCTCCGTTAACAGCATGCTCCAACAATCCACAATCATCTCTCCTTCTGCTAGGCAACCCTCGCCTCATTTCTCCACTTCTTTTCAGAGCACTTTCTCCAAAGACTTCCCTGCACAGGCCTTCAGCATCTTCTCATGCCTCCTCCTCCTCGCCTACTCCCCTGGAACTGCCATTCCGGCTCTCATCCCCATCACTAATACAGCTCTGTTCAGGGTCACCAGTGGCTTCTGTGAGTCTCTGACACTTGGGAACCCTCAACGGTGCATAGCCACTCCTTCCTTCAGGGGACACCTGCCACTCTAGACAGGCAGCCTACTACACCCTGTGCTGCCATCTCCAGCATCCCCTCCTCTCCCCTTCTCCCCCCTCCCCCGTTTTTCTCTCTCCCTTCTTCCATCTCCATCTCCTGTCCTCTTCCCTCCTGCCTCCTCACTTCTCAGTGCCCTTAGTTGTTGTTTTCATTGTCACTTGGCTTCTCTCTATTTGGCGATGCTTCTCTATTTAAATTCCTCCCCTCAAAGAGTCCCGCAGATTCACGTGGCACTGAATAGAATAGCATGTGATGTTTAAGATTCTCAAATCTTTATTTACAGCCTTGATCTCTTCCTTGAATTCCAGATATTTGTTTTATTATTATTATTATTATTATTATTATTATTATTATTATTATTATTGGCGGTGGTGCTGGTGGTATTCTGTCTAAACTCCACCCCCACAGTTCCTGGCAGCAGCCAGATATGCTCCTCCCCACAGTTACCTGGCAACAGCCAGGTAGGCTTGGCCCACTATAAAAGGGGCTGCTTGGCCCCTCCCCTCTCTCTTACCCTCTTACACTCTTGCCTCTCTTGCCTCTTTCCCCCATGTGCCCTCTCTCTCTCTCTCTCTCTCTCTCTCTCTCTCTCTCTCTCTCTCCATTCCCTTCCTCCCTCTCTCCACGTGGTCATGGCCCACCTCCACTTATCCACTCTCTCCTTTTGTCTGCCTTTCTCTGCCTCTACTACTCTTAACTCCCCTTCCCATGCCCTAAATAAACCCTATACTATACCATACCAGTGTGTGTCTGGCGTGTGCCACTACTGCCTGGCCCTCAGGAGGAAGAGATGCGTCAGCATGGGCTCGCTGAGGCACCCCCTTCCCCCACACCGCTCCAGAACATATTCTTATAGCTCTTTCTCTTTTTATGATCACAACTATTATCATTATCATCATCATCGTTGGGTTTTTGAGGCTTGGTTTCTCTGTGTAGCCCTGGCTGGCCTGGAACTCACTCTGTAGACCAGGCTGGCCTTGAATTTACAGAGATCTGCCTGCCTCTCCCTCCTGAGTGCTGCGATTAAAAGCACGCACCACTGGCCTGGCTGGGTTCCAGATATTTATATGCAACTTCTTGGGTTATATTTTCAATATCTTGTTGTGTCTAATAAGGATATTAAACTCCCATTATGGGTAAAATGGATCTCTCCTCATCCTCCCCTCCATCGTGAACACTGTACCCTTTGCTCCTTGATTCTTCTGTTTGTATTAAGGGTACAGGCTTCATCTGCTCAGACCAGATATTCCACGGTAAGCTTAGGTTTTTCTCTTTTCCCGAAACTCATACCACGGAGTTCTCAGCTGCTTGTCCCAGAGTGACAGCAAACCAACCTTTTCCTGTCTGTTCCTCACTGGCACCTTTTCTGTCAAGCCTCAAGCCCCACCTTCCTGCTCTAGGTTCCTGCTCTAAATTCCGAGGAATCTTGGACCTGTTGATGATTGTTATTCTGGAGCCCGCAGAGTTCCTCAAAGATTCTCTTATAAGCCGGGTCTTTTAGATAAAATTTGTGGGCAGGAGAGATAGCTCAGCAGAGCGCAAACTGTTCTTACAGAGGATCAGGTTTGTGTAATTATTTCCCACCTGCCCAAGAACCAGGTAACTTCCTGGAATGCTGGGAGTTGTAGTTCTTAGGAAACAACAACACCTCTTGGGAAAGTACAGTGCCTATACTTTCTTCTTAAACACCCCCTCACCCCCCCCCCCCACCCCTCTGTAACATGAGTCTCAGGCCACTCAGCCAGAGAGCGGTCCTGACCTAAGTCCATCTTTTGGTCAGTATGTAGTATTTAATAAAGCTTGCTTGAAATTTGGCCCAAAATGGTGGAATTCTTTTTTCTCTGGTGAGTCTCAGGATTAACAATTTGGCTTCTAGAACTCACTACCTGTAATTCCAACTTCAGAGTATCCAGTGACTTCTGGCCTCATGGATGCCTGCATTCGGGTGAACGTTTTCACACGCAGGCACACATACAGAATTTAAAGTAAAATAAAATCTTGAAAAAAAAAAAAAAAGCACAAAGTTTACATATTCTCTTACGCTCTCTGGGTCTAGCCTGGTATTGGTCGCTATCACCCTGCAGCCCTATCCTGCCATTCTCCTGGTCCCTCACCGTAGTCTAGGAACCAAGACTCTTTCTGAACCCCAGACATTCACATGTATTATTCTCTGTGTAGAACGTCCTTTCCCTCCATCACGACTGAGCCATTCTTACCCACGGCTTCCTGTTCTAATTTCTTTTCTAAACAGCCTTCCTGGTCTCACTCACTGATTATCTATCTTTTTCTGTTTTTTTTTTTCATTTTTCTATTGGCTCTTTGAGAATTTCACATCATGCACCCCAATCCCCCTTGTCTCTCCCTTCCTTCCAACCCTCCCTCCACCCTTCCAACCTCTCAACTGAGAAAAGAAAAATCTCACTGTGGAAGCTGTCGTGTGTCCCACAGTACCCCACTTTGTCCACACTGTGTTGATTGCAGATGTTCATTGCAGTGACTCCTTGGTCTGGTACAAAACTTCTGGCTTCTTCTGCTCTTGGGTATCCTGTTGTTGCCCTGTGTCATGGAGATCCTGTACTTTTCTATCTGTAGGACTGTACTCTAGCAGTTCATAAATGGGGTAGATATTGTGTTAGGCCAACTCAGAACCGTGAATCTACTACCCCTGAGAGGCATCTAAAGCTGGCTCTCCCACTCTTAGGGCAGCTCACCAGTAACTCCCACAACCACAGCCAGCTTTATCCTGCTGCTCAAGCGAAGTGCAGGGTCTGCTCTCCCAAGTGCTTGCTGCTGTCGAGGGACATAGCCAGCTCTCCCACTCTCATGACCCCAGGGCCAGCTCTCCTGCCTACCATAGATGTCAAAGGAGAGGAAGACGGCATCTCTCTCTTATCCACACCACTGCCCAGCAGCCAAGAGGCAGGTCCTGGCTCACCTACAACCCTCACATCCAGGGCCAGCTTTAGTGTGCTGTCCAGGCAAGGTGCAGAGCCTACTCTCTCAAGTGCGGTACAGGGACAGCTCTCCCACATCCACACCCTCCGGACCCGCTTATCTGCCCCCTCACTCCCCACACCCCCATCCCACAGCATCAGGTTCAGCTCTACTGTGCTGCCTAGGTGAAGCACGGGGTCTACTCTCCTGAGTGCTGCAGATGGTGAGGGACAAGGCCAGTTCTGCTCTCACGACCTCAGGGCCAGGTCTTCTGCCTGCCGCTGATGGTGAGGGACAAGAAGGGAGGAGGATATCTCTTCCTCATCCATGCCACTGCGCCAGAGACGAGGGCTAGCGGCAGCTCTCCTGTTCTTGTACTTTTGGCTGACTCACCTGAAACTCCTGCTATGTGTGAGGCTCCCCCTTGAAAGTACTGCAGATAGCTAGGGGTGGGGTCACCTCTCCTGCTCTCCCACAATGCCCAGGTGAGGGGGTGGGGCCAGTTCTGCACAGCCCCTGGAATATGTCCCTGGGTAGCTGCCCAGTCCAGGGATGTCTGTCTGGCCTTTGGTAATTACAGACCCCTGCTGCTGCTGCTGCTGCTGCTGCTGCTGCTGCTGCTGCTGCTGTTGCAGGGCCTCAGACCCAGACTTGGACCCCAGTGGCATTGCCAGCCATTCACATCAGTCTGTTCCTTGCTACCCTCCTCAAGTCTCCAAGTCATTGTGCCCACCCACATTCTTCTATTTCTCTTTGCTTTTTTTTTTTTTTTTCGAGACAGGGTTTCTCTGTGTAGCCCTGGCTGTCCTGAAACTCACTCTGTAGACCAGGCTGGCCTTGAACTGAGAAATCTTCCTGCCTCTGCCTCCCAAGTGTTGGGATTAAAGGCATGTGCCACCACTGCCCAGCCTCTATTTCTCTTTTCCATTTCTCTGCCACTCACTTGCTTCTCTTAGTGGTACCTGGGATCTCTGAGTGTCTGGGAGTCATCCCAGGAGTAGTCTTGGGAGTGATATGCACTGCTCCTGCATCATGGCTCTGGGCAGAGGTCATTTCAGGTGTTGTCTGTCCCTCCAGGCCAGTGTGGCACTGAACTGGTGGTCATCTCGGGCTAGCTCCCTGTCTGGAACTTTGGCACCGGATTGGTGGTTGTCTCAGGCTTGCTTTTCCAGGGAGTAGTAGGCTGCTATCATTCAGATGTTCTTAGGTCAGAACTGAGCCTCTCCTCTCAGGACACACATGTGACACAGCAGCCACACCTGCAATGCCTCTAGGGATAGCCTGACTAGCTTATGAACTGGTTTCATGTTTGCAAAGGCCCTTCTCACAGTCCATCACTACTCTGTCATTTGCATGTGTGATTGCCATTCTACAGACTGAATCTTAGGGTCCCAAGTGTAACACGGAAGCACTCTAGCTCCAAACTCTATTAAACGACCCTTCTGCATCCAAGGCCTCCCGACTCTCAGGGGCTTCACTCACTTTTCCTTTTGTCCAGCCATGACTTCCTCAAGTTCTTCTGTTGCAAGCTCAGGAAACTGAGGCAGGCCAATTAAATCATTCAGGGATTATTAGGAGGCTTAGGGTTGTTCTCATAATTAAAGAGAAATCTCCTACCTCGGGGTTAAAGAGGACAAGACCCAGGGTAGCTACAGCTGTTTAGGGAATAGGTGTTCATGCGCCATCAGCAGGCTGCTGTGGTCAGGATAAGTTAGACCAGGTTCTTCTCTTCAATGACAGTCACAATCACATCCCGGAAGAAGAGAAAATGGAGAATCTTTCTTGGGTCTCATTCCCACTCCTGGATCTTAGGGCCCCTAGCATGCCAGGGAGGCACTCTACTGCTAAATTTTATCTTTGGGCTTTTCATTTTCTTCCGATCAAATCAAGTATGGGTCCTGCCAATGCTGTAGTCTATGGCGGTTGGTTTCCCCAAATGGAAATGTGTGTGCTCTACCATAGGAGAAGAGAATGCTGGAAAAACACAAACGGCAGGTGCCCGCAGCACGTCAACCCACAGGACTGGTAGGAACCATACTGGGTGCCAAAAAGCCAGCTTCCTGAAAAGCCTGGCCCCAGGCTGGCTCTGTTTCCCAAAGTCCTTTACTTGGCTCCCTTTCCAGCAGGGTTTATGCTAATTTCCCCCGTGTGAGTACAGAGGCCCTGGAGGCAGAGGGTGGAGTTTCTGGGATATGAGCGTTGCCAGCTCCTGTATCTCCCTGACTCTACCTTCTATCTTGCTGCTCACTTGTCCTGTGTACCTGGGGGTCAAGTTCCTACATAGATGAGCACTCCACCGCTCTCTGCTTCTGAGGAGGCTTGCTCATTTCCCCCTAGTTCTTTCATTCGTCGATGCCTCCATAGCTAAGTTAAAGAAACCCTCAATGAATATGAGGTTTAACTCACCTACTTAAAACAACCCACTGTTTTTTATGACATCAACAACTCTGCTCTTCCCCCCCACCCCTGTCAGTCTCAACATAACTACTAACTGACAACATAAAATCCAGCTACCTGGCATCCATGCCTAGTTATTTAGTTATAAACACACGCACACCAACAGAGGTAAAAGAAAGACAGAAGTAGTTGAGGATTGTCCAAGATGGGAATAAGGCTCTCAAGAGAACTTGGGTAACTGCTCCTTCTAGGAAGCTACCCTGCAACCATGTCAGGCTCTCAAGAGAGTCTGAAACACCAAAATCCTGCCTTCCTCCCTCCACTGTGGCTTAAGATGTTCTCCCTCCTTCTTTCCTTTCTCCCTTGCTCCCTTTCTTGTTTTGGACTGCTGGAGATAAACTCTGGGTCTCACACCTGCTTATAAAACAGGGATCTTAAACTAAGGGACCCTAAAGAGGATGGAACAGTTAACGCTCTGGCACCAAGGGAGGGAGGCAAATTATACACCCACCCCCAACGCCGGCTTTTGTTTCTTCTGTTCTATACGATGTGTTTAAGTGTTTCTACTTAAAGAAGAACAGACAGAATATAATAACTTTCCTTCCTCCAATTCTGGCCAAACCATCAGTAAACCTATTTTCCCTTGCCAATTTATATTGGCTATCTTCCTTTGAAGTGCAGGGCATCTAGAGTGGCAGGTTTGTGTGCCTTAATGCCCAGTGACACCTCTAACCTTGTCCAACGTCCCCAGCCTTCTTTCTGCTTTAGAATTATTCATTCTAGGCTACAAGGTGAACCTAACTCCAAGTCACTTGTAGGCCTCACTGTTTCAGGGGACAATAAAAGAATCCAGCAGAACGATTTATCGAAAAGCAAGATTTGTGAGATGGTACCCAGAAATCAAAAGCAGTGAACACATTTACAATCAGATTTCTTTCTAGGGTGTGTGTGAAAGACCAAAGGGTTTAATTGGAAATGGCTGAACAGCACAGAGTAAAATGCCATTTAGCCAGAATATCTGACCCGAGGCAAAGTGCATCCCCAAATGTGTGACTAATAGTTAATGTAGTGTTAGTCAGCTTCCTAGCTGGAAGAAGATCATAGGGAAAGAAAATGCAAGCTCTAGCCATGTAAATGGTCCAGATACCTTCACATCCTGCCCCTGCCCCTGCCCCTGCCCCTGCCCCTGCCCTTCTCCCACATATCCTTTGACAAAACACAGTGGCAGGGTGTGAAGAAGCAAGTGACGATGCTGTATTGGCAGACAGGTACCACTTAGGATCCATGCAAGGTTAGGGTTTTCCTGTATCACACAAAAGTATGAAAAGTGGATCTCATCAAATGGGGTAGCCCCATGCAGTGAGCAGCCTGAATCCTGCGTCTGTGTGAGAGACTACAACCTGAGCCCTGCATCTATGTGGTAGACTGTAGCCTAAGCCCTATATCTGTGTGGTAGACTACAACCTGAGCCCAGCATCTGTGTGGTAGACTACAACCTGAGCCCTGCATCTATGTGGTAGACTACAACCTGAGCCCTGCATCTATGTGGTAGACTACAACCTGAGCCCTGCATCTGTGTGGTAGACTACAACCTGAGCCCAGCATCTGTGTGGTAGACTACAACCTGAGCCGTGCATCTATGTGGTAGACTACAACCTGAGCCCTGCATCTATGTGGTAGACTGTAGCCTAAGCCCTATATCTGTGTGGTAGACTACAACCTGAGCCCAGCATCTGTGTGGTAGACTACAACCTGAGCCGTGCATCTATGTGGTAGACTACAACCTGAGCCCTGCATCTATGTGGTAGACTGTAGCCTAAGCCCTATATCTGTGTGGTAGACTACAACCTGAGCCCAGCATCTGTGTGGTAGACTACAACCTGAGCCCTGCATCTATGTGGTAGACTACAACCTGAGCCCTGCATCTATGTGGTAGACTACAACCTGAGCCCAGCATCTGTGTGGTAGACTACAACCTGAGCCGTGCATCTATGTGGTAGACTACAACCTGAGCCCTGCATCTATGTGGTAGACTACAACCTGAGCCCTGCATCTATGTGAGAGACTATAACCTGAGCCCTATATCTGTGTGGTAGACTGTAGCCTAAGCCCTGCATCTGTGTGGTAGACTACATACAACCTGGGCCCTGCATCTGTGTGGTAGACTACAACCTGAGCCCTGCATCTATGTGAGAGACTATAACCTGAGCCCTATATCTGTGTGGTAGACTGTAGCCTAAGCCCTGCATCTGTGTGGTAGACTACATACAACCTGGGCCCTGCATCTGTGTGGTAGACTACAACCTGGGCCCTGCATCTGTATGGTAGACTACAACCTGAGCCCTGCATCTGTGTGGTAGGCTACAACCTGAGCCCTGCATCTGTGTGGTAGACTACAACCTGGGCCCTGCATCTGTATGGTAGACTAAAACCTGGGCCCTGCATCTGTATGGTAGACTACAACCTGAGCCCTGCATCTGTGTGGTAGACTACAACCTGGGCCCTGCATCTGTGTGGTAGACTACAACCTGGGCCCTGCATCTGTATGGTAGACTAAAACCTGGGCCCTGCATCTGTATGGTAGACTAAAACCTGGGCCCTGCATCTGTGTGGTAGACTACAATCTGTGCCCTGCATCTGTGTGAGAGACTACAACCTGGGCCCTGCATCTGTGAGGTAGGCTACAACCTGAGCCCTGCATCTGTGTGGTAGGCTACAACCTGAGCCCTGCATCTGTGTGGTAGACTACAACCTGAGTCCTGCATCTGTGTGGTAGGCTACAACCTGAGCCCTGCATCTGTGTGGTAGGCTATAACCTGAGCCCTGCATCTGTGTGGTAGGCTACAACCTGAGTCCTGCATCTGTGTGGTAGACTACAACCTGAGCCCTGCATCTGTGTGGTAGGCTACAACCTGAGCCCTGCATCTGTGTGGTAGACCACATAATGCTTCCTGTGTTCTGTTTGACACAACCTCTGTTCAACAGTGCCCCTCTCTAGAAGCCACGGCAGGAAAAGGCTGTGGGGGGCTTTGGAGGGCTGAGTGTCTGGAACTAAATAATTGACATGTATAACACTATGAGCAGATATTTTTGCTAGCTCAACTCTCAAGGAAACCAGGACTTAACTTCTTAAGTAACCGTAGACCTACCCTAGGTCACCTAACAAATCAGTAATGAAGGGACGATGCAAACCCAGCCAGAGCTTGAACTTCCGACCCTTATAGTTCCGTCACTTTTGCCGAATGATCGAAATTGTGTGGTGCAAACAGTTATCCATCAGCCACCAGGAGTGAGCTTTGGTTTTTTTTCCCCCCTCTCAGTTTGCATCTGAGACTATGGATCTCTGGGGCTTCTCAGTCGTCACCGGCTTTCTCTTGTTGTTCAAGCAAAATGGACGAGTAGGCAGCTAACTTAAGATGGAAGGTTATGGCGCATTTGGGCAGAAACTAGGTAGGAGAAGAGACAGCTGGTCCGGAATGTAGGTGGTGCACTGCAGGAAAACTAGCAGATTGCATTTGCCACAGAGTGTTCTTCTTTGGAGACTTCTGGCTCTTTATATAAAAGCAGGAATTAACATCTGCTAGGGAGTATGATATAGGTTATGCTAAAATTGCTAAAGAGTTACATCTTCATAGGAGTCTTACCTTTCTCATGACCTCCAAACTTTTCAAATATCTAACCTGAGGACAATACCTTTCGGTGGGACATCAAAAAGGTTCACCTCCAAAAGTGAGTAGCTATCAGGAGAGTCTACATTCTCATTAGCAATTTAACACATAGTCTAAACATTTTTTTTTAAGTATCTCAACTGATTGTTTCCTTTTAGCCAGAAAGTAGTGACTTGGGGAGGGTCCCTTTGTGTTGTGCTAATAAGATAATACGTGGTGATACAATTCATACTAGTTAGATCAATGGGCTGATGTAATAGGGAAAAAATACCACTTTCCAGTATTTATTTATTTTTTTAAGTACAAATAAGAAATGGAGTGTCCATGAGGACAGTAGCAGCATCCCTTGACCTAAAAGCCCCAAGCATTGTGAAAAGCTCTCTGGGGGACCACAGCTTCCAAAGCCTGGAGTCACTGTTGTCTCAGGCCAATTGGAACAGTGTAAAACCGAATTAAAAAGAACTGTGAACAGGAAATGTTGGCAGAAACAGAAGCCAGTCGTCCTCACTCCCTTATGTGACTTAAGAGGGCAGATGAGACAGCTACCGACATAAATAAACACAGGAGGCGAGTCTGGAAGAAATCAACATTCTCTTTTATTGAAGGGAAGCTACTCAGTTTAGCTTGAAACACGATTAATGTTTATCAGTGATAGAAACATTTAAAGGTTCAGTTATATAATTAAATTTTGGGGGGGGGGGGTTTGAGGTTTGGTCTGTGTATTCTAATGCTAAACTCTGTACCGCAGTGGAAGGTCTAGGCCTAAGAGGGAGTTCTCACATCGACAAGCTTTTATTGAGCAAACCTTGTTTCTTGATTTAAAACTATTGGTTAAATAAAATTGGCTCTCAAATCCATCTAGAGGAAACTCTTTAGTATTCGTAGGGATGATAACTAACAGATAGTCTAATGTCCACATATCTGCACTCACTGGCATTTGGCCTGGATTGTGCCTGTTTTGAGCTCCGTGATTCTTAGAGTGCACATACTATCTAATGGACTCTTCTTTGGCAATATCGGTACGTTTGTATTATATTCGTGGGACTCCCTCTGGTGTATAACTTAACACATGGAAATTCTCGTTCCTGTCCTTACCATGGCTTCCTCACAGCCTGATGGATAGGGTGTCTAAGTATGGAGCACTCCAGGAGGCTTTGGATCAAATCATATGTTTTTATTGAAAATGAGGTCACCTTGGGGTGTGTGATATAACAAAATAATCTGTTAACGACTTTTCCAAGCCAAACAGAGTGGAATTCAGTCCGGTAACCTGGTTTCCTCCATGAGATCCGTAGCTCAGACATGGTGGTTTGGGAACAATATGAGTAGAAATCCTGTATGTTATTCTTGGACATTTAAATGAATGTTATTTCTAGCTAAACTGCATTTAAGGATAGAATTTTATTTTTTTGGTATTATTTTGTGTAACGTTGCCTAGAAATGCAGTTGCCAACTAATCTTTGAAAATGATGTGGTCAAATAATTATCACTCAAGCAATGAGAATCCCATTATTACAGACAAACAATAAATGAAGTCCTGTTTTAAATAGTAATTTTCAAGATGACGAATAAGACTAGAATATTTAATAGATTTTTCGTATATTTCATGCAAGAATTGACTTCAAATATACTATCTTCTAAAAGTATTGAAATTCTCTAGTTTTAATACTTAACTGGTTTCAAGTGCTACATTTCTTTTGTACCTGGGAGACCTACAGTTGCATCTGACATCAGTAAACATGAGATTCATAAGATTAGGCAGATGGTTCCCCTAATAAAATGTTCACCATACAAGCCGGAGGACCTGAGTTCAATCCCCACCCCCACATGAAAAGCCAGACACTCGGGCACACATACATAATCTCAGAGCTGGGGAGGCAGGGGCAGATACATTCCTGGGACTTCCTGCTAGCTAAAGAGGTGAGCCCTGGGTCCCAGTGAGAGGCCCTGTTTCAAAAAACAAGGTATCTGGCTCCTAAGGACAGCACAGGGGTTAGCTTCTGTTTAGACATGCATGTATACATATGTGTGTGTGTGTGTGCACACATGTACCAGTACAGGTATATACACACATGTGTGCGCGCGCGCACACACACACACACACACACACACACACACACACGAGAGACAGGTAGGTAGGTAGGGGGAGGAGAGAGAGAGAATGTTTGCTATACTTATGTTGCTTTGTTTAAATTTTATTAAAATATAATATACTCAGGGTAGTCAAAATCTCTTTAACCAAAATAACATCAACTTTTAAACTTTTAAGGTATGGGCTTAGAAGGAAGTCCTTGGAGCATACCATCCTCCCACTGACGAGCTAATATTTTTACTGTCTCTCCCCAGGACTAAAGCAGCAGTTCCTTTCAAAACACCAACTCTGTCTCCGAATTTCACCTTCTTGGGTTGACCATGAAAAGCTCTTCCGTAATTTAGCTCCAGTCCACTAGATAATTTTTCCATTCAACATTTATGCCTGAAAGGAGTATTGTCCAATGCACTATTATAGAACTTTCTTTTTTTTTTTTTTTTAGGTTTACTAGTAACATGACTTCAAATATGTGATATTATTGTCAAAATTGTGCTGGCCGAGAAGTTGAAATGCCTTTGGGTGGGGGCATCCAGAACAGCTGTATGGAATAGGCTGAAGTCTGTGAAATCAAACCTGTATTTTGAATCCAACTTTCAAACCACAGTATTCCAGTAAGCAAAAACTGACCATGTGTTAAAAAACACTTGAAACTCTTCCTCTAGTAACTGTTTATCTACATTTTAAAAACCCTGTTTACATTGTAGTAACAGCTGTGTTTAAAAGCGACGTGGTGGAGCAGACAAAGTTATAATGCAAAAACTCCACTCTTAAAAAAAAAAAAAGAAAAAGCCCTTATGTTTGAAAAAAATCACTTCAAAAGAGGGCAAAAATGATTAAAATAGACACAACCATTTGTTTAAACTATGACTTTCTCAAGAAAAAACAGCCTAATGTAAACATGGCCTGCGCATGTTCCAAGCAGCTGCTCCCTGTAGTGCCCCCAGGAAACCCTGTGGGGAGGACAGGGAGGGCAGCAAGCAAGTGAGAAACTGACCCGAAGGCTAGGTCACTGACTTCGAAGCAACAGAGCTGAGCGAAGGAGGAAATGTTAAATATTTCAAAGTGTGCCATGCCAGTTTAGTCGGGGGGCAGAAGAAACAGCCAGTGACCAGCCTTGCTGTGAGTGATCTCACAATGAAAAGTGACAAGGTCACACCAGACCAGCATTTGCTGTTAGGTTCCTGTGTGGAAACTTTTCAATCAACATGTGAACGTATGCATGCACACATTCTCACACACACCGCACACACGTGTGCACAGACACACTCTCACACAGGTGCACTCACACACATTCTCTCACACACATGCGCTTACACAGTCATACACACATGGTCACTCACACACACACACACACACACACACGCAGTCACACAAACTTTCTCTTTCTTATACACACACAGAGATATACACATGCATTCATACACACATGCACAGTCACACCCACAGTCACTCACATACACACACTCACACACATTTTCTTTTTCTCTCTCTCACACACACTTGCTCTCTCACACACACATTCACAGTCACACACACACAGTCACACACACGCACTCTCTTTCACATACACACACATTCTCTTTCTCTCTCACACACATACATTCACATACATACTTTCTCTCTCTTTCTCACATACACACACATGCACATACGTGTGCACACACACACTCATGTTGTTTTGTCTGTTACATGTTGCATTGCCAATCTCTTTTTTTCAATCCCTCTCTTGTCTTCCATTTTCTCAGTCCGACATATTTCACACCCTTGGCCATCTCCCTGACAAACCCTTTCCTAGGTTCCCAAGTTGCGACTTGGTTATCTTGCCTCTGCTCTATTTGCAGAGCTGTAGCCACCATGCTTTGACCTCGGATTCTGCTTAACTGCCTGCTGAAGTCCTACCTTCCACTGTTAGTGTCACTGGTTCTCAACCTGTGAGTTGATACTCCTTTAGGGGTCAGATAAGCCTTCCACAGGGGTCACATATCAGAAGATATCCTGAATAGCAGCAGATCTTTACATTGTGATTCATAACAGTACTAAGGTTACAGTTATGAAGAAGCAATGAAATAATTTTGTGGTTGTGGGTCACCACAACATGAGGGACTGTGTTAAAGGGTTGAAGCGTTTGGAAGGTTGAGAGCCAATGATGTCTTTTCTCAGATGTAGCAATATAGTCTATGTATCTTGATGAAGCAAAGTAAGCAGGGTTTCCCAGGTTGAATTTCATCCTAGGCTTTGATGTTATGAGGGATTAGCTAAAGCAGCCACATCTTAAGGAACCTGTATGGAGTAATGACTATGGATTAGGCAGCAAGAAGGCTTCATCAGATTCCAGAATGGACAGCTGACAAGCAAGCCCTGACTCTCACACACGATAACCCTGAAATTGAAAATGGAACTGCTAACCAAAGCCTGGACCCCCAGGATAAGGACTATACAGAAATGAAATCTAACTAAGATGTAAGACAACCGTCCCATCCCACACATGTCCCTGAGGAGTCATATTTGCAGCCTTTCTTACCACAGAGGACATTAGGAAAAAAAAATGTGATTTCCTTCTATCTGTGGAAAATGAATGTATTAGTTAGGGTTACTAGTTCTGTGATGAGGCACCATGACCAAAGCAATGTGGGGGAAAGAGTTTATTCCTCCTTCAACCCCACATCATTGTTCATCTTCAAAGGAAGTCAGGACTGGATCTGAAGCAGGGCAGGAACCTGAAGTCAGGAGCTGATACAGCAGCCATGGAAGGGTGCTGCTTACTGGCTTGCTCCCCATGGTTTGCTCAGCCTGCTTTCTTATAGAACCCAGAATCACCAGCCCAGGGATGGTACGACTCACAATGGTCTGGGTCTTCTGCATTGACCACTAATTGAGAAAATGCCTTACAGCTGAATCTCATAGAGGCATTTCCTCAGATGAGTCTCCTTCTTCCTCTCAGGTGACTTTAGCGTGAGTAGAGTTGACAAAAAACCAGCCAGTACAATAGACATATCAATTATTCGTCTCTCTTCCCTTCTCCTCCCACTCCCCTCCCTTCATCCTTTCTTGCTTCTTTCCTTCTTGCCTCTGATCTTTAAATATATTTGACCCTTACTCTACACCAACTCTCCGAGGCACTGAAATTGATGACACCAAGCACATTAAGTCCTAGCCCTTTAAAGACAGTGGAGAGAGGGGCAGAAAGGAAGGAAGGAATGGTAGGTGGAGGGGAGGAAGATAGAGAAGAAAAGGATAAGTCAGGAATGGCGGAGATAAGGAGATAAGACACAGGCATTAGATAATGAATGTGCTGAGGGGGATACCCTCTTTGTGGTCAGGACTTCCTCTCCGAGTAGATGTCATAGCCCAGCAGATAGCACATATCTCTGCTCGTTGCACACTAGTGATCTGTGTTCATCCCCAAGGTAGGGAGCCAGGAGAACACAGATCTGAAGCTAGTTATTGTATGACTAAGTACATGGCTCAAGTGAACACATGAGAGGAGTCTGTGTCCATCATGTGACTTTATAGGTGTAACGGCAAAAGTATCTTTTTAGCAAAGCAAACAGCACTAAAAGTAGGCCTTCGTTCTTGTTACCGAGCTGGGATGCCAACAGGGAAGGCCTCGTTCTAAGTTTGCATCTGTGTCTTTGTGAACAGTTGCCTGTATCCATACTTACATCATCTACACCTACACCAACATCGGCTCAACATGTGTCATTTCACCCAAGTACAGCCATGCCTAACACCCATCCATCCAGTGGGATACACAGTACCACTCTTCTGCTTCTAAAGCCCTGATTAACATATTTCTGAAAGATGCAAACTGTCCTCCGGGGGAACTCCTGGTGGGCGAAATAGATAATTACATACAGCATATGTATCTAATGCATATCTTGCTATGTTGATAATTTTATTAAATACTATGGAGACGAAAGCCTAAACGTGCCAGGTCATATCTTCACAAGACAATTGCATCAAACACAGTCACCAAGGTGATGCTAGTCTTTGAGAAAATGGAGGGGGAGTCATTACTATGACTGTTGTATAAAAAAAAGTAATTAAATGAGCTGTTGTAAAAACCAAAAGTGAAAAAAATCCCATATACCCTACAGTTATACCCCCCATACACCACAAATTTATTTCAATTACGTTCTTTTATTTTCCTTTGTGCGTGCTTCCAATATCCTATGGTGTCCTTCACTGGACCCTGCTTACTGGAGCTCCATGGTTGAGTCGCCATCTGACAAGCCAGCTCAGTTAGTCAACAGGTTTTCCAGCACAGGAGTGAGGATTAAAAAGAAAAAAAGACAATTAGACAACACTGTAGCATGACCCCAGCCAGTTCTGAGGCTGAGGCGGGTTTATTTTTTTTCCCAAACTGCTTTTAGATCATTTTAATAACATGCAAGTAATAAGATCAGTTCTAGGTCAAGGAACAAGCAAGACAATAAACAAAGTCCCATGATCCCTGTTTCTAAGGGCTTATCAGGATGACCAAGATATCTGAGGCTACTTCCCTGTCCTAGCCCAAAGTCACATTCTTGCTTAAAGCCTACTTCTTTGTTCTAGCCCCAAATCAGATTCCTGCCTGAACTTACTTCCTGGTTCTTAGCCTAAAATTAGATTCCTGCCCAAGCTTACTTCCTTGTCCTTGGCCAATGTCAAATTCCTGCTAAGCAGCCCCCAAGCTCTCCACACTCTACAATCTCACATTGTTGTTGGAGATGTGTAAAGATTTCCTTATTTCACTAGGTTTCCTGATTGGAGAAGGCTATCCTGCCACATAGCCAGAAATTGGAGAAGGGCTATTTAGTGTCAATGCAGAAGCTAGTGATGTTCAATCAGAATTGAAGGGTGAGAATAAGGTGTGGGCTGAAAGGAACAGATTCACAGATGGAAGACAGGTTTTACAGGTCTGTCATATCCAGAGGAAAAGAGAAGAAATCGCCATTTAGAGACTCCTCTGCCTCAAATGTCTTTCCATTAGTTAGTGGAAATCCGAATGCCCAAGCCAAATGATTGTGTCTAGTTGATTTACAAATAGCAGAAAAAAATAACTATGAAACTCCTCCATAGGTGTGTTAGTCTTATGAATGAATGCTCCCTACAGCTTATAGCCTGAACCCCAACAAACAGTCAAGTGCCTAATAGAAGAGATTTAAATAATTTTATATTTTAAATATTTTTCAATCCCACCCTTTCCTAGATACAATACAAAAAAAATGTGAATAACAGTGTTTGGTAAGGGAAAGGAGCAGGTTGCTTTTCTTTCTTTCTTTCTTTCTTTCTTTCTTTCTTTCTTTCTTTCTTTCTTTCTTTCTTTCTTTCTTTCTTTCTTTCTTTCTTTCTTTCTTCCTTCCTTCCTTCCTTCCTTCCTTCCTTCCTTCCTTCCTTTCTTTCGCCAAAATGGAGTCACATATCTTTTAGAAAAAGTTAAACTAGTCTCCTCAGCACGACTTTTAATGCGCACAGTGACTGGGAGGTGAACACGACATGAAGCCATTTCCCAAATGCTCCCTTGCACAGCTTCCTCCTGGTCCAATGTCTGTGTAGCACACTGTAGGAAACATGTGTGATAAAAGTGCTCTTATAGAGCGTGCTACAGGAAACATTTTGAGAGCAATGTTTTATCTTTCATGAATCTACAAGGAAAAATATTTAGTGTGGCTGTAGTGCTTTCAAAGCTATTTCAGAATGCAGTTATGAGAGATGAAGTTTACAAGGAAGCACACCCACATCTGCTTACTCGTTGGTAGTACAAAGTAGTACAAACTGCCTACTCAGCCCTACACGCTTTTGTGGGCACCGGCTTGTAGAAGTGAACAAACAGGCAGAATTCTGATTCTCAAGGAATTGGTTTTCTAATGGCAATTACATGTATGTATGTATGTATGCATGCATGTATATGCATTTTCATGTGTATATGTATGTATATATAGATTATTGTGTTAAATGCTGAGACTTTTGAAATTTTAGTTATATAAGTTATGGTTATAATGTAGCTATGAATTCAATGCAATTATTGATGTAATCAGTTGCTAAAAGATCTTGTGAAGTTAGATGATGTAGACTTTAATTTTACCAAGAAGAACAAAGAGCCATAAGAGCTTCAGAGTGACTTTTTAGAGTAAGAAACCTCTAATCAATAAGGAGCTTCAGAGCTGTTAGCACGGGATGGATAAACTGGAGTCCAAATCAGACATCCCGGAGTATATGTGGAAACTGGGCATGTGCAGACGCAGGGCTGATGGTCAGAGCTGGGTAATGCGGCATGAAGTACCAGGACCCCTGACTTCCAGATGGAAAATCAGGAAATCCCTGCCTCACACCGTATGTTCCCAGGAAACAAAGTGAACTAAAGAACATAATAGGATGAGAAAAAACGATTAGGGAAATATCCATGTCTCCTAAGTTAGGAAAACTATTTTAGAAGTAAACTAAAAACCCATAGTGAGGTCTATACTAACAATTCAAACTCGCGTGGGTAAAGCCTTGCGGGCCAGCAAATGCTCTTCACAGCACAAACAACTGAGAACTTAACAAAACCAGTAAGGAGAATTTCAAGAAAACAGGAAGACAAACACAGACTATAAACAGATTGTTCACAGAAGATAAGGTGGTCAATAAATTTATGAAAAAGTGGTTCAATTGTACTGGTAATTAGAAAAATGCATTTAAACCACAGAGATGCAAAGTTGTGCTGATCATTCTGGAAACATTTTTTTCAAAGTCTGAAAATAAGTGTCAGTACGAATGGCTAGTTAATGACACACCTTGGTTGAAAGACCTTGCATTTCCACTTCCAGATGAAGGACCTGCATTTCCACTTCTGGGTGAAGGACCCTGCATTTCCACTTCCGGGTTAAGGTCCCTGCAATTCCACTTTCAGGTGAAGGACCCTACATTTCCACTTGTGGTGTTGTTGTACAAAGAAACCCCAGCACACATGCACAGGAGACATGCACGATGCTACCCCAGAACAGCGGTGTTTAACTATGTGGAAGATGCTACATGACCTCACAGACATTTCACGGGATTATTCACAGTGGCGAAAGTGAATAAGTTAGAGCTGTATTTAATACTACAGAAAAAAAAAATCTCAAGAGATCTAAAAGTCATAGGAAAATGAAAACTCCGGGGCTTACGTAGGAAAAGTGTAACAACTCACACAGACTAAGAACCACCTTGGAGACAAAAAGAGAGAGTATGTAGTGGTTTTCAACTCTATTTGTGAGGTAACTTTGTAAACTTAGTGGTAAGGTCAGGGTGCGGGTATTAGTTTGGTTTTTGTTTTTGTTTTTGTTTTTGTTTTTCGAGACAGGGTTTCTCTGTATAGCCCTGGCTGTCCTGGAACTCACTCTGTAGACCAGGCTGGCCTCAAACTCAGAAATCTGCCTACCTCTGCCTCCCGAGTGCTGGGATTAAAGGTGTGTGCCACCACACCTGGCGGGTACTACTATTTTTATACTTTTGTGTATAACTAAAATATATTCCTAAGAATGTCACTACACAGCTAAATGAACAATATTAATAACATTTGAGATAGAATATAGACAAGTCTATGTTTTTCTTTGGTATTTTTGTTTTGTATCTTCTCAGAATATTAAAGTTTCTTTTAGATCAGAGGTTTTCAATCTGTAGGTCACGAGCCCTTTGGGATCCAATGACCTTTTCTCGGGAGTCACATGTCAGATAGCCTTCACATCAGCTATTTACATTCCGTTTCACAACAGCATCAAAATGACACTCATGGGGTAGTAACGAAAATAATTTTATGGTTGAGGGGTCAGGATAACATGAGGAGCTGTGTTAAAGGGCATTAGGAAGGTTGCCAACCACTGCTTTAGAACGACTTAACTGTCAAAATAACCACCGTTTACAAACAAAACATAGTAGCTAGATGATGAAATATCTTTCTTTCCTGAGTATGAACAAGATTATATTGAAAACTATAATTTAACTCTGACATATTAAATCATATTAAATATAGAGACATAGATGTGAAAGGCTCTAAGCCCCCAGACAATGATGGAGAAGGAGTTCACATCCATCTTTTTAAAATAATAATGATTCATGTAAAGCTCTTAGATGTAGTTTACAACATCTAAATTTCCATAGACTGGGTTCCTTCCTATAAGACACAGTTAAATATGCTGTCCCCCTCTCTGCGACTCTCTAATGCAATTAATTGTAGGTCCATCTAGCACAGTGGCTCTCAACCTTCCTAATGCTGTGACCCTTTAAAACAGTTCCTCACGTTGTGCTGACCCTCAACCATAAAATTATTTTTGTTGCTACTTCAGATCTTGCTATTTTTATGAATTGTAATCTAAATATCTGATATGCAGGCTATCTGGTATGCAGCCCTCAGAGGGGTCACAACCCACAGGTTGAGAAATACTGCTCTAGCGGCTTGTTTGGAAGGATCTGGCCGGACACCACCTCAAGTACACGTCAGAGCTTAGAATCCCACAACACCGCAATATTGTTTCCCATGGGTTTAAAGGCCAATAGTCTGACCTCTGTGACCTCTCTCTTGGTCTATTAGATGAGAGTAATGATTGTAATATCAACTCACTGGGTAGACTGGGAAGTGCTTTATAAACTGGCCAGTCAGTTTGCCAAAAAAAAAAAAAAAAAAAAAAAAAAAAAAAAAAAAAGATACTCATTTCTGTACTAGCCCAGTGTAAACTCACTGTGAGGGATATTTGCCCCAGTAAAGAAGGCAACAACAGCATGTACAAGCACACTGAGAAACGCAAGTCCAGTTACACAGTTGTGATTTATTGGGTCTATGGAGACGCAAGCAGTGAGGTCCAGGGCCTAGGGTGATAAATGACTTCTCCCCAGCCTGAGGCATGGTGCTTAGATCAGCACCCTGTGTGCCTGCTTGCTGAGTTGTAGTTAAGGGAAAGGAAAACACAGTACATTTCCAAAATAGCAAGGATAGCTTTAATTTATCCAACCTGGTTAGGGTCTTTTTTTCTTCTTCTTCTTCTTCTTCTTCTTCTTTTCTTAAACCATCTTTCCAATCATGGTTTTTATTAAGTATACAAGGCTTTCTCGTTCCTGTGGGTTAACCTAGCTTTCCGCTTGTGTGGAGGGACATGGGAGACAGTGAGAATGGGCCCATGTGGTGTAAAAACAATGTTTTGCTAGTTATCACCCAGGTGAAACAGACCTTAGTAGCTATTGTACTTGGGTCATAGCATCATGGGTCTTGTCTAACGCTGTCTGGCCATCAGGAAGCCTCACTATGGGAAACCTCATCTTTGCCTGGCTAACATCTCCAGAGACTAAAAATACCTTTTCTAAGTCTAACACACGAGCAAACCAACAAAGAGACCACAGAATGTTTTTCCAGCAAGCATGGCTTCCCAGATTTTTTTTTTTTAACTTTTCATTTTAAAAGCATTTCTGTTTCTTTGCATTCTCTCTGTCTCTCTCTCTCTGTCTCTTTGACTCTCTCTCTCTCTCTCTCTCTCTCTCTCTCTCTCTCTCTCTCTCTCTCTCACACACACACACACACACACACACACACACATTGAAATAATGATGTCTTCTAGGTTTTATAAATGGGTTCCTGGGCTGGCGAGATGACTCAGTGGTTAAGAGCACCGACTGCTCTTCCGAAGGTCCCGAGTTCAAATCCCAGCAACCACGTGGTGGCTCACAACCATGCGCAACAAAATCTGATGCCCTCTCCTTGAGTGTCTGAAGACAGCTACAGTGTACTTACATATAATAAATAAATAAATCTTAAAAAAAAAGAAAAAAATATTTAAAAAAATAAATAAATAAAAAATAAATGGGTTCCTTACTGCATCTTGCCTGAAAAGAGTGTTCAGCACAAGTCCTATTGTGCTGCTTGTGAAGTGTAAGGTTTCCTTAACATAAAATGAGATTTGTTGTTGTTGTTGTTGTTTATACTGAAACACCCTGACATCACACCCCTTTCTTTAAGCAGTGATATGATTGCTCTGTTGAAAAATAAGGCGATATTGAAGTTTAGGATAACTCTCGCTCAAATAAAATCAATCCTAGTGATAGGTTTAGAAACAAAGGAATCTTACATGTCTGCTTCTGCTTTCTTTGTGTTCTTGGAGGGGAAACTTCGGGAGCAGTGTGCATGAAGAGGGGATTGTTTTTGTGGAGACAAGTCTGGTATTTCAGGAAAATAAGAAAGTAATAACAGATGTAAAGTCAAGGTGAGAAACAGCGCACCCTTCTCCCTCCTTCCTGCCCTCCCGCTTCAAGTCACGTTCCATCTGGAATACTTTAGACCGTTCCCCAACATTTTACTTACTGAAAATAAAACCTGGAAATTTTGATCTGCTTGCCCTCTGTTTGGGACACTAAGAATTAAGCCTTAGTTCCCGTGATTTACTTAGAGAGTGAAAACTAATAAGAACTCAAATACTTTGTACATTATAGGCTCGAATATATCACCATACTCAACTTTGTTCTTGACAAATGACAGTTTCTACTTCACCCCTCCCCCCTCTTACCACCCACCCAGCTGGGTTCCATTTCTTCTGTTTTACCCAGTTCTTCAACATTCCGTGCAGTCAGAGCCTACTTTTCCAGATTAAACTCAAGAGTTACTCAAACAACCACAGGTTCTCTTTCACTTGAACTCAACATACCAACTTAGCACACAAGGCTCCAACAGTAGACTTTTATCTTTCTGAATGACTCTGAAATTATTACTTGCTATAAGGCACATCAGAGGCTGGAGAACACTGCTTCCTTTTAGAGTCTTGCAATAGGCTCTTTCTCTCTGCACTTGTCCCACACTTGTTCAGGAACAAGCTGCTTTGGCTCTGCTTCGAAGACAGCCTGTCTGTCTCCTGGCTTAGTTCTCCAGATCTCATGAAGAGAGAGATCTTCTCCAACTTGGTGCCAGGGCCTCTACTTCACACATTGCTCTTGAAGGCCACTCAAGAGAGCCAGTAATCTCACACGAGGGTCTCAGACAGGATAGGAATCAATGGGTTAGTTTCTAGGCAACCAAAAAACAAGTGAGGCACTAGGCTGTGGTGGCACATGCCTTTAATCCCAGCACTTGGGAGGCAGAGGCAGGCAGATTTCTGAGTTTGAGGCCAGCCTGGTCTACAGAGTGAGTTACAGGACAGCCAGGGCTACACAGAGAAATCCTGTTTCGAAAAACCAAATATAAATAAATAAACAAATAAAAATTAAAATAAAAAAGAAACAAGAGAAGCTGGTAGAAATCAGCCTATGGTAACACTACTAAAAGCATCCATCTTGTTGGTTCTCAGTAGTGGTGGTACTGCCCCCTAGAGGCCTTTTCAGAAATGCTTGGGTACACTAGCTTCCACACTTGCAAGGCATACTCCTTAGCCTTTCACAGAGTGGGATTGCTACATGCCTTAAAAGGCAGAGTAAATAAACTCTAAAAGGAGGTCAAATCTTCACTCTTTAGACAACCCCCCGGCCCCCGCAAACAGTCATATAAAAGAAAAATTGTCTGCAACTACTTGAGCCTAACCCTAAATGTTACTTCACATAGAGACACAAAGTATTTAAAACACTCTTAAAATATGCTGAAATTTCAGAGTAACAACCAACCAAAAAGCAAAAGAAAGATAGCTTGGCTTTGTTAAGATCCTTCCCAGTGAGACCCATTTGCATTTTGGAAAGTGATGCCCACAGCTACCAGGCTCCACTCAGTCTTGATTCAGCTGGACTGTAAAACCTATTTGTCTGCATCTGTAGATGTCACAGAAATACATCCTAAGAGAGATCTAAGGCTTGCGTGTCTTAAAAGATGGGACATTTTTCTTTGATATTTTGTTGCCTCCCTAATCCATGTCATAACATTGAGAATTATTTTGACATTACAGTTATAAACACGGACCAGCTCACTTGCAAGAGTATTTCCAGACTTGGAATTTATTTTTCATTGACATTTTTTCCATACTGGAATCAGAAGACTTCCATCTTCTGACTATCGGAGACCACGCTGCCCAGCATGTGGATGCTCTGCCAGCGATCAGTTCCTTTGGTCCTTGTACCCATGCCTACTCTCCTGTCTCATTTCACCAAGCATCTGGTACAGGATGACTTGTGGCCTCCTGGACTGCACTTACTCACTCTGAGTAAGTGCAAGCGTATAACCACTGTGTTGTGTCTTCAGTATCTCTCTGTCTGTGTATTTACATATGGAGGCACACGTGATTTTTATTACGTTGTTTTCTCTTGGTTGTCCCTCTTCTAACAGGTATTATGTTATAGGTGGATGACTTCGGTTACCTCTGCGCCTTATTTTAGGGTTCTGTTATCCTTCTGTTGTTGTGACAAATACCTAGGCAAAACCATTTACAGTCTATGGCTGTTTGGCTCCTGTGTTTCCAAGCCCAGAGTGAGGCAGAACACGGTGAAGTTTGCCCACTTTACTGAAGTTGGGAAGGAAAGTGGGGGGAGAGAAAAGGAAAGGGCCAGGTGTAATAAAGAGTAGACCCCTTTCCCAAGACCCAACCCCACTGGTACACTTTCTCCAATTAGGCTCCAGTTCCTAAGCTTTCTACAGTCTCCCAGGAGCTCACTAAATTATAACCCCACAAATGAATGAATGCATTCATGGAGTAAAAGTCCTGTGATCTAACCACCTCTTGAAGGCCCCGCCTCAGAACGATTCTGTGCTGGAGACCATTGTTCAGTATTTGAGTTTGGGGGCCGGGAGACCAGGTATACAGATGGAAACTGTAGTAAGAATGACAGGGGGTGATATTTTTTAAAAAGCATTAGACTTTATAGGGTTGTTTTGATTACCCTAGATCCATCATCACATTAACCACCTTTATCCTGAAAAGAACTTTCATCACGGAAGGAATTGAAATTTAGAATATTTTGTGGATAGTGTGAGTATTAGCTAACCAAAGCGATCCCAGGTATTGATAAGAAGGAATACTGTGGCAGCATCCTTTGAAGGCTGGCCTTCTCCAAAGAGTCCTGATTTATCCAGTGACCCAATTCCAACAGGACTGTGTAAAGTTGCATTTCTTCACCTAGCACGATGTTCCCCACCTGTGGTGGTTTGAATGCGAATGGCCAGATGAGCTGGCATTTGGATCATTTGGTCCTTTCTCCCTGATATTATCAGGTGGGCAGGATTTGTTCCTTCGTGTCCAATACTTTCTGCTTTGACATTTCCATCTTGGGACACAGGCAGAGATGTTATAAGAAAGAGAAGCTTTCCTCTAATGGTGTCATAGCCAAAAATCAGTGGAGTGGCAGAAGGTCCCCACCCAAAGAGCCTTAGTAATGAAAGGTGCAGGTTGCTGGGCTCATCTTCTCACAGTTTTCTCCAGACTCATCTGCTAATGGCCATATGCCATTCCTACATGAGAAGGATGCAGTTGTTCCAGAGACATTTAAAACCACCTAATGAACAAACATTTTAACATTTTAACATCTATAGACACCATTTCTTCATGAAATTTCTCAGCGGGTGAAACCAAACCAAACCAAACCATTTTTATTAAAGTGAACAGTGAATGAAAATGGGGGAAAATATTAAATATCAAGAAATAAAAATTTAAAAGTCAAGTGATTAAATTGAAAAAAATGTACTAATTTGAAATAGATACTCTATTTAATGTTTGTTACATATGGTATAGTTGGAAGCCAACAATTAGTGGAGCCAAAAAAAATTAGTAAGCCAGAACATATCCTACTAAAGGATATGACCAGTTTTAAAAGAATGTCTTAATTTGCTGCACTCCCAAAAGTCTTAGGAAACACAGAATTCCTATATGTACCAGACATATTTATAAGAAAAACTGTCAATTTTATGAGTCAATTTGCCAAGTCATTTAAAGGAAAGATGATTGTGTAAGCCTTATGTGTTTGCTATAACAAACTTGGTTGTTTGAAAACAACAGGAAGTCCACAGTGGTCTTATTTGGTACCGGTGCCAGCAGGGGCTTTTGCCCACTGGAACAAAGCCAGTCTCCTTGCACTGCTCAGCTTTCTAAGCCTGTTCTCAGCTTTCTAACCTTGGTCACTAGTCTTGGTTCACAATACTTTCCTCCCTCTTCAGAGGCTACAATGTAACATCTGGTTTGGTTGCCTTTCCTTTGTCTCTAGTGGTCTTCTTATGAATTCGTAACATTGTATTTAAGGCTCATTGGGATAATCCAGGTTTATGTCCCCACCCTTGCCTCATCTCACAAACTTTAACATAGTTGGCAAAGTCTTGCAAAATCTCCTGGTTATAGAAAGCAACTTTCAGATGACCCAGGATCCTGGATCAGAAGGTGTTATTATTTCACTCAGTAGAGTGGCACATGTGTAACTTATGTAGAAGGCAGATGATAAGAAGTGTTAGCTCCAAACTGGGCATAAGCCAAGGTAATTATATTCATAATTTAGACCACCAACTTTCTAAGATATGAGTACAGGAGACATATAGGCAAATGAACCTCACTGGTCTCCATTTTAAAACCAGGAAATTAGACACCAGCACTCTTCTCTCCATATTTCCAACAGGACTGTTGTTACTGGCTGTAATTACTGACATCAATATGTATGCTAACATTTCTTTCTTTGTTTTGTTTTCTCTGATCAGATATTTCAATAAGATTGCTATTTAGCCGAGCTCCCTGCAATCTGGTACTTAGATTTTCTTCAGTGATAGAGGGAGAGGTTGATGGAATAGAGAGGTCTTTCATCTCTTCCTCTTCCTGACCATCACGTGATGGTTTTGTGTGAGTCTCACTCCTATTTTAAAACACTTCCATGGAATCTGGAATAAACCATGGTTAGAATTCTGTGTTTCCATTTTGGCCTCATTGAATACATCAGACAGATGGTGGACCAAGCTTTCTGAATAGCTTGAGGTAAGCAGGTTTAATGGAACAGTGAAGAATCTCTCACTTTCTGTAGAGATTACATTTTAATGATTAAAGATTCGTTGCTCTGAAAACTCAGAAGGCGGTTGAGTTGGTAGATCAGTTCCACCAATGATTCTTTAGATCATAATGGATGCTCAGAAATTCAACTTTTCTAGTTTATTTTTGGGAGATCTCTAGAGGAAGAAAAAAAATTAAGTGGTTAGTTCTATATGACGAAAAATACTATTGGGGCCCTCATCTTCCAATTCTACCTTAATAATACATTAAAGAGACTGATCTCAGAGCACAAAGCCCTGACTCCCTTCCCACCCCCACCCCTGCCCCTCTCACATGCCAGACTCTAAGTTTAGGATTCTAAGTTGTCTGATATCAAAAGAGCAAGAGAAAAAGCACAAGGGTGAACGGTTCTTTCACACGTGAACCGCTCCTCTTCATTTCTGCTTAGAGTGCTCGCTCTTGGTGGCAGGGGCAACCTCCTGTGATGTATTCTTTTCACCCCCTGTACTCTTCAAATAAGACCAGTACTGGTCCAGTGATATACCTGGGACCCTTCCAGTTCCCAGAACCCTCCTTCTAGACACCATCCCAGGGATCTGGAAATCATGAGAGACCTCCTATAAGATGAGAAACTCTTGCTCTTGAATAGAGTTGTTTATTCTGCTGTTAGCAAAAGTAGGGGAGTCCTTTGCGAATGATTTGCTTGGAATTTAAGCATGTAGAATTGCTGACAGAGTGCTGAAAGTCCGTCCCACCACACACTTGTACTTCGCAGTTTCTGTCCCTAAGGGTGACAATCTGGGAACTCCCCAGCTTTCCTTCCCTTTCCAGTTATGTTGAACCTGAGTAGAGATCTCCTCGATATCACAGCCCACCTCCCTCTGTTCCAAGCCACCACTTAAGCCCTTACTCCCAGGGCTTCCAGACCACGGGTTTGTTTGGAGGGCTCCTTTCCAAAACAAAGATGAAAATGCCTGTTCTCTTTAATTGTTCCATCAAACACCATTGCTTGTTAATGTTCAGACACCAGCAGCACTGGGAAGAATCATTGCTTATGTCAACTCGTCAAGTAGTCTAAACAAGCTTGCTGGAGGCTGGCCAACTCCGGACAGTCATTGACCACAGAGGCAATCTGGAAGATCGTGACAACTTGTGGAAGCCAGAGGTAACCCTGCTTCCCGTCCAGCCTGCTTCCCAGGGACGGACTCCAGAAACACCAGACATCAAGGTCAGTGGAGTCAAGTTCAGCTGCAGACAAGACATGCCTTCTCCTTTAGAATTAAAATCGAGATGGATGTGCAAGCTTCAGAGAAGCCAGAAGTAACCGTCACTCTGACACTCAGCAACTGCAGCTTTACCATTTAGTTCTGAGGACAAATGGTGCTGATAGGTTCTCTGTCCTTCTTGAGTTTTTGATGATCAGCTGGATCCATGAGCGTTCCCATCTTTAGATTACTGCAAGGCTTCTTCAGAACGACTTGGGGATTTCATTGAAATACATCTATTGCAGCCAGCCATGGGGATGGGGGTAGGGGGTGTCAGTGAGACGGAGGATGAAAAGTCTGCCTAAAGTGAGGAGTGACCAAGAAAGATGTCTGGCACCAGCCTCTGCCTGCCACACACATATCCACACACGGGTGCACATGTACCTGCGTGCAGTGCATATGGACCCTCACACAGCATACATGCACACAAAGGTACACGCACCTCTCTCTCTCTCTCTCTCTCTCTCTCTCTCTCTCTCTCTCTCTCTCTCTCCCCGTGTGTGTGTGTGTGTGTGTGTGTGTTCTCTTTTTCTTCTCTTTAAGAAAAGGATTTGCTCCGGGGCTCCCATGAATTAAGTAGAGAAAGCTTATGCCAAGATTTAATGCATCAATGAATTAATTTTCAATGTAGATTACGTCTTTCCTAAGAAAAATAATAAACCATAATGATGCAATGTTCTTACTGGGAATCTCCCAGCGCTCACTCTCAGAGCCATCCTATGGAAGCCAGTGAGTACATCCCAGTGCCCTAGTGAGCACTGGCTGCTCCACTTGCTGTTATTCAAGGGGCTAGCGCATCTGAAGCACAGCCAGCTGCGCCTTTGTAAAGCTGATCAGTATGGACAAAGTCCACCAAACACACCCACCCAGAGAACAGTGCCCAGTGTCAGAGGCAGAGGACGGTAGCCACTTCTGCACAGTTCCTGGCTTGGTTCAGTCCTAAAGAGAAGCACCGAGGTTGTTTTGGTCTCTATGAAAACTGAAAGGCAGAGATTAAATTAACCAGGAGCACTGCAGGTTCAGAGGCTCATCAGCCCAGAATGACCAATGACCAGGACACACGCCAGGAACACCATACAGCAACAAACATTGAAAAATAAAGAACATTTGTTTCCCTCCTCCGTGTATTTCCTCACTTTGAAGATGTTTGACCAACTGGGTTAAATCATAACTACCGTGTCGTGTGCTATTCTACTGTCTTTAGCTGTAACCCCTGTTAATTTCAGTTGTGGATGTAGAAATTCTAGGAAAGCAGCAGAGAAATCAGGCAAGCAAGCTACAGAAACCTCCCTGTGGGCACTTCTCTTCTCTCCCCACTCCCGCACTCTCTGTTTTCCTCCATAAAGAATACAGCCATGCTTGTACTTTACTGGAGCAAAACTAGAAAGCACGTGGGCCAGAATGGCACAAAGCTTTAAAAGCAAAGTATTTATTTTTGCACTTTGCAAAAGAACAGTACAAGAGGATGCCGGTGAATGCATTTTGAAAGCTACTCTGTGTTTCCTGAGGACCCAGGTTTGATTCCTGGCACCCACATGGTGGCTAACAACCTCTGTAGTCAGGCCGAGGAGGGCAGACACCCTCTTCTGGCCTTCATGGGTACGGTACCAACACAGTGCACAAATAAACATGCAGGCAAAACGCACATTCACGCAAAACAAATTTTTTAATAAATCTTTTTTTTTAAAGAATGTAACTCCTCTCAATCATTTTTGGAAATCAGAAAAAAGCAGACTACCACACATAGTGATAATCTTGTCACTAAAAATGGCATTTTGAAATCCAGGGCATAGTTCCACACAGCTGAGGGCTGGCTTAACATGACTGGAACTTGGCATCTGATCTCCAGCACTCAAAAATCAAACAAATTTAAAAAAAAAAAAGCTTTGTGGCACAAAACTGCTCTCCTGCTGTCTCCTGAACTTTGCTTCAAGTGCCGGCTTCCTCCTTCTGCAGGAATATTAATCATTTTATCTAGCCAAATCTTAGAAGGCGCTTTCCAGGAACTCAGTTTCTTCCTCAAAGTGTCTTTTAACGGCCTGTTGACTAAATTGTTGAAGGTTTGAAATAATCCAGTCATGTTTCCAGAAGGGCTATCTAATTAAGGTCATCTGAGCAGAATGAACAGGCAAGTCTTGGATTGATCATCTCAAGACTCCTGCAAGGACTGTAAGATGTCACGGACTGGAAGAGCTCAGAGATTTTAATCTGGAGGTAAATAAATTCAGGAGAGATGACATGGCTCTGAGAACTGACGATTTAAAGTCAAGCCCACGTCTCCTGTCTTCGGGGAATAGTATGAGCATACTGGAAGGAGCTGGCGCTGGGGTTGGACAGTAGTCAACTGGCCATTCTCTCCTGTGTCTGAGGATGGCACAGTGTCCCTCAAAGGCTCAGGCAATGCCTGTAGGCTTACTCCTGTGTCCTCAGGATAACCGCTAAGCATCTACAGATTCTCAGCAGTTCTGCACATATGGAGAAGTAGGTTTAAAGCACACAGCAGATAACATTAGGAGTCTTCTTACCACCTCAGGAAGGAATCTAAGGTGCTTACTTAAAAACAGATATGTGGAAACTGCCCGGAAAATCAGAGTTTCCCAACCTGTGGGTCGTGACCCTTTTGGGGGGCACATTTGACAACCCTTTCAAAGGGGTCACATATTAAATACCCTCCATAGCAGATATTTATAATATGATATAAATAATTCATAGCAGTAGCAAAGTGAAAGTTATGAAGTAGCAATGAAAATCATTTTATGGTTGGGGGCCCTCACAACATGAGGAACTGTGCTAAGAGGTCCCTGAGTTAGGGAGGTTGAGAATCATTGCTCGAAATGCACACGAGGACAGTTTCCATGTTGGTTTCATGGAAGCTACAGTGGGGTCTCCCTTAGTGATCAATTATACTGGAGTGGGGAAGGAAGCCCCCAAGGTCAACAAATGCTAGCATGGTTTATAGGAAAAGGAAGGAGAAAGGGAAAGAGGGAAGGAGGGAGGGAAGGAAAAAGAGAGGAAAGAAAACTCCCAAGATCAACGTAGTACAGTCATCAAGCCCTGTTAGCTTCATCCCTGAAGAGACAACAAAGAGGACACAGATGCTGGAAGACCAGGGCCACGCAGGTCTTTCTCAGTTACTGTGTTCATAACTTCTGTGGGGCTTTGACAGACCTTCCAATTTGGAGCCCTTGCTCCTTTGTGTTTTTCTCTCTCCAGAAAAAGTAGACCATGCTTCCGGCCAGTTACAAGGTTATGAAGCCTGTCTACCCAGTGCTTAGCTTTTGTTTAAAGCCCTCAGCACAAATTCCAACTTAGCCATGGGATGAAGTAAGCCCACACCCACATAAAACATATTCAGATCATGCCTGCCTCCACCCTGTCTCCAGATCCCAGAAGCCCCCACTGGGTGGAAGTGACGCTCCCGATGGCTGAGCCTGCTTCTTCTAAGAACTTCACCAGCTCCAGCTGCTGAGGGTTAATGTGTTCTGTTTGTGAGTGACTCACAAAAAGTTGGGAAGAGACACACGTTTTTACCTCATGTGGATCTTCACCCTTAGCTGAAACAGAAACACAGCAGGAACCGTACCACGTGATCAGCACCTGAAACCATAACTCATGTTGGGTTCATTTGAAATCTGCCCTTATCTAGTTCAGGGCTCCAGGCAAGTTCACCCAGAGGTCCACCAGCCTCGGCAAACCTCTCAGCGAACTTGACCCGAATCTGAGATTTGGATTTCGAAGCTCAGCTTTTTTTTTTTTGTTCAGGAGTGTTGCCCCATCCTCTCCTATCTCGGCCACGATCTGAAATCCCATCAGGCTTCACTTCAGAACATATGGAATAAAGATAGAGGGTTCTGTGCCTCCGACAGGCCACACATTCATTCCGACATTTTTTATCCTCAGCAGGCTCAGCTAGACCAAAGAGGAAACTGTTTTCATTTTTCTTTAAAAAAGAAAAAAGAAAGAAAGACATTGGCTATTAGTCTCAGTTGCTAGAAAATGAACTGGTCAGGAAGCCTATCAATTTCTCGACACTCCATTCCATATGCTGAGGGATTCCGCACCCCGGGTTTGCCTTTCCGACTCCCATCAGACGTGTTTGTTGGTTTTGAACGTAGCGATCTGACTATGTAACGCATTCAGAGTCTGAACTATTTATTCCATGACAGTACATATCGTAGCAAAAT
Organism: Mus musculus; assembly: GCF_000001635.26. Lineage (NCBI taxonomy): Eukaryota > Metazoa > Chordata > Mammalia > Rodentia > Muridae > Mus > Mus musculus. Next base: position 120,578,349 of record NC_000076.6, on the reverse strand, counting down.
TTCAAAATGGTTCGATAATATAATTTTAATTCTGAAAAGTCATAAGACAAAAATCTAAGCCCTTTAAAATGTTGCAAACATCTAAAGCATTCTGGGAAAGTATTTGAAAGGTGGCTAAAACATTGTACACATTGAAACTGGGGGGGTTAATACCATTCGTTTTTGGAGTTTTGTTTTGTTTTGTTTTCTCTGTGCTGACTGATGCCATATTAAGAGAATTGATTTCCACCACAGGTTCTCATCTCTCCAAAAACCACTTTAAGAGGAACTGTATTCGGTTGCTGTTCTCAGTGGAGATGCTGGTGTATTCTAAGACAGAATGGAGGAAACCCACATGAAATACAGAAACTTGGATTAGTTTTGACAATGGGGAGAGATTCCGTTTCCTTTGGGGAGGAGCACAAATGGAGGCTTTCCTTGGTCAAAGGCTCCGAGAGACATCTGGCTGCAGAAGACTGGGGTTTTCTAAAGGAATCTACTTTACGGTTGGTTTCCAACTTCTAAATCCTTGGGAAACAGATTAGCTCTGTGGCATAGCCTTGTTTATTCGAACATATTAGAAATCAAAGTGGGCTTGGGCTGGTAAAATGTCTGAATCGAAGATTATTTGCACAGAAGTGCATCTGGGTCCCTTTCAAGGACGTACAGTTGCTGAAACATGGCTAATAAAGTTTCGAAGCCAAAGCCTTTGAAGGGACTCTTTTATGAACTGTAAGGGCAGCTGAGAGTAAATTATAATCAGCAAGCCTATTGTTTCTAACATTCGGGATCTTGAAACCTGTTTGTTCCTGGAAGACTTCTCCTCCAAGTCTAGTTTTCACTATGAATTTTTTTCTGGGTGCACTTTTTATCCCTAGATAGTGTTTTAGCTTAGGGCCCTATGAGAAATTGGGGTGGGGGGGGGCTCCCTTCCCCAGCTGCTGCTTCCTCATCTGGTTCAACTTCAGAACTGGGCCTCCTGTGTTCTCTTCCACTGTATCCCAGGCGGATGAAGGATGTCCCCCAGCTCTGCCTAGTCCCTTCCTCAGTGGGCTTATACACTCAACCCCATAACACCATCAAATGAAAAATCCTCATTTTTTCCCCCTCCTGGAAAACCTCACTAACCTCACTAACGGGTTTCTGTTACCTTGGTCCAAAGTATCAGCAAGGCAGCTGATTTCCTGGTCCCCAGTTCCTGAGACCCAATGTAGTCACAGTTCCTCACCAGCCTCCTGCCAGTCAATCAGTTCATCTCTCAGGAAGCTGAGAAACCGACCGTCTCTGATCTCTACATCCCTCTACACTCCTAGCCCGGTGACTCACTGGCCAGGCCTATTCTGTGTGGTTACCAGCTTCTCTGCTTAGTAGGCATATGGGATAATTTGCAGTTTTACAAGCACACTGTAGGCTTTAAAAACAAAACAAAACAAAACAAAACAAAACAAACAAACAAAACCTTATCTTGTTTTCACAGAATTCCGTAAGACTAGGAAGCTTTTCCCCCATTTTCTTCTCAATTTCCTACCAACTTTTCAGAATCTAAAACAGATCCATAGCCTCCATTTGTGTGTGTGTAGGTGTAACTGCTACTGATAAGCATATAAGCATATTTGTAAATTCATGATCAAATAGGTTGTGGAATATATATGTATATATATACACATGTATATATATATTAATATTTATATATGTAAATTAATATGATACTTGTAAAATAATTTACATTTAAATTTTTGTCACCTGTACCATCTGATTTAATCCTTGTACCAAATGTATGAGCTGCACAGTGTCAACGGCTAACAGGTGAGGACTGTAAATCTCAGAGTTTTGGTAGATTGGCCATTATCACCCAAGGAAAAAGTGACAGAGACAGAACTCACACCCTGGACTTGTAATAGCAATCCCAGAGCGCTTTGGGACCATATCACAATGGCCCCCATTCTAGTGAGAGACAGTGATGTCACCGCAGTAATTTCTGCAGCAGATGGGGGAAGAGGCCAGGCCACCAAGGGTCACAGGAGGTTTGCAAGCAGAGCTGAGACCTGATCAAAGGCTTGCTGTGGAAAGATTGGTCTGGTGACTTCGGCCTGGACCCAGGCAGGAAAGCCCTGCTGGGAACCGGCTTGCCCCTCTGGACTCCTGTGGCTCTTTGTTTATGCTCCTGGTGCAGTGTTGATCTGCTGTGGCAAGCTGGTTATTTATTTATTTACTCCTATCCTACTACCCACCCCCTGCTGCGGACTCGGCAGGATTTAAGGTGGCTTTCATTGTCTTCTATTTCATCACCGTGTCTATACAACCATATCTCAAGTATGTCTGCTTGATGGTAAGGCCAGCAGAGCACAGACAGCGTCAATTTTGAATTTTCAGGCGCACTGCATGTTTGACATGCCGGGAGTGATGTTTAAAGTTTGGTGAATGAATGAATGAGAAGGACGTCTGCGAAGACAAATGGGGTCAGTCAGGGACATGGCTAAATACATCACAATAGTGGGGCACTTTGAAGTCATATGCACTCCTTGATAGGATGAAGCAGACCAACATGAACTTAAATGTGAGAGGGCTGTGATCTATATACTGTTGACATATAGAATACATATGTATTATATATGGAATAGAGTGCATGTATGTGGTGTGGTGCCCAACTGCCCAAACTCGCTATTCATTTAGAAATATTAAGAGTGGTTGCCTCTGGAAAAAGTGTTTGGATAGAGAAGACTCAAGTGTTAGGTTAGAGGTTGTATTCAGGGTTATTTTGTACAGACTACAAAGCCCATTTTACAACCTGTATGACTTCCGTGTGTCTGGAGAACTTGGAAACCTAAATTATATATGACTAAGGACCAACGGTGGAGCTTCTCAGTGAGGGATGGAAGGTACCCGTGTACTCCTCCCCCCACCCCCCAACACACACACTAAAGGTTCTCATTCAGTTTCATCACGGGAAGGCTTCCCAGTTTATACCAAGATCTATCTATCTCTCAGCCAAGCATCCTTCCCTGGAATACCCGAGCCCACACCTCACAGGGCACGCTGCCCCACACAGGGCATCTGGCCCCCTTTGATCTCTTTCCTTTTCTAAGAATTTTAACCTCCAGGTGTGGCTCTCCTGCATGGAGCATTTCCAGGGGCTCAGCTCAGCTGTCTCCACCAGCAGCTTCTGGAAGCTTCAGGATGCTTTTTCATAGTTTCAGTACAGTTCCAGGCAGCTCAGTCCCCTGTGTCCAAGCCCCTCCCTCCCTCCCTTCCTCCCTCTTTTGTAATCAAGGTTGGTGTCACATCTGGTTCGTTCCTCTTATCACCTCTCTATTTTGGTCCCCCGCCTCCCTTCCCCTCTTCCCCATTGAATAATGATTATTTTTTAGACTACAGTTATTTTAAGGATAAATCTGTGTTCTCTATCCATGGGACATAGGTTCAGGGAGACGCAGAGGTCTTTTGTTTGTTTGTTTTTTTCCTTTATTTATTTAATATAAATGCTCACATCTTCATTAGAATTAAGATGTCCTCCACTAGTCATTTGTTGGAGATACATGTTATTCTCCTGTACAGTGAGTTTGCTATCTACCACCTTACCTCCAAATCCCTTCCCCAATTGCATCAAATACCATTTATGCTCAGTTCTCCTAAAATTTCAAGTGTAACCAATAGTTTAGTTTTATCAGAACCTAGTATATAGAATTGTGTCTTATACAGTCAGATAAACCACTTCCTAACAACCTCAGAAGCTGAGGAAGCCCCCAGGGACCTAAGGAGAGCACAGCCCCTATGCATACTGTGTGCGCCACAGTCCTGGCTCCTGCCCCGTCGCTTCTGATATGCTACAGGTCTCACGCATGATGTAGAGAACCAAACCATGAGCTGTGGACAAGAAATCAGCCAGAAAGGTTCAGAACTGGGACTAGAGGGTCACCCAGGATGAAAGCACTGGCGATGCCTCGTTTTGACGAACGTACTTGTGAAAGTCAACAATTTCAAGGCATTACATCATCTCTATTTCCCTCTCATGGTCCTTTCTGAACTCCAGGCACAAAATGAACCTTTCAGAACAGAGTCTGGGGTAAAGAAGAGTCTAAGTGGAGTTCACAGATGCTCCTCACATGGACAAGAACAGAGGAGACCGGGGGTGGGGTGGGGGAGTTGCAGAGGAGGAGGTGGGGGGCGGGACAGAGGAGGAAGTGGTGGGGTGTCAAAATGAGAAAGGCTGTGTTGGTGGAGTAAGCATAGACATATATAAGGTCTGTAGTATATGTGTCTATAGTAGACTTGGAATATTAGTTAGCTACCCCGAACCTTGCCATGCTTTTCTGTGAAATGGGCACAAGTCGGTATGGGATGGTATAGTAAAGGAGGTGCCAGGGAGATGCTTAGGCTATGCCTTTAAACTGCTCCTGTTAGTCTCATGTGGCTTCTGCTTGGAGACATGAGAGGATTCTGGTTATACTATAGTGGTTAAGATGGATGCCAGATCACCGAATGCCTATTTGCACGGTGTGAAGATGCAACATAACTTAGAGAGTAAGAAGGTACGTCTGCTCCTGAGGCGCAAGTTGTAGGTGTTTCGTGAACTGCATCTGAACTCCATTGTTAAAACATATACACAAGGCTGGAGAGATGACTCAGTGGTTAAGAGCACTGGCTGCTCTTCCAGAGGACCTGAGTTCAATTCCTAACACACACATGGTAGCGACTTCAGCCGCAAGGAATCCTACTGCCTTTCTGCACACACGTGGCCCACTGGCACTGCACACACATGGTACTCAGATGTGCATGCCGGATCAGCACACATAGACGTATGATTTTTAAAAATTAAAAAAAAATAAAAAGACCTATTCTGTCAGCAGTGTGGCTGGCATTCAGTCACCTGGAAGAAGGGTCCTGTGGCTCAGCCTGCAAGCCTAAACTGAACCAAGGTGACAATTTCATGACTTGAAAAATAGCGCCTTCGATTATGAGCATGTGAACGCTACATTCGTACCAAGGCAGCATTTTGATATTGTGAACACTGCTGATATAGTACGGGAGCATTAATAAAGAAGTAAGACGAATGTCAGGCTGACGTGTGATGTGGCTGAAGTCTTGAGGTTTGTAGGTATGGGCGGTTAACAAGGCTTCAGGATGGGCCACACAATACATCATCTCAGCGCTGCTTGCACTGAGAGTGAGTGCCACTATTTTGATGAACAGCATGGTCCAAACAGCCAAACCCAGCCCTCCCTTAGCCTGCTCCATCTTTATTATACCGTGACTTCCATGGTCCCACATCAGCTTATTACCCATTCTATTAAATCCCCAACAAGAGCACGCAGAACCTTTAAAATGATTCGATAGTGAACCAAGGAGACTTCGGCATTTATTATCAGTTTTTATACAAGTGGAGCATGGACCCTTGAATTGTACAAAGATTTTTATTTCATGTTCTATTAAGACAGACCTGCCTGTAACATTTTTCCTAATGACTCAGAGGCATCTACTCTTAGAACCTCGGAAGCCAGACGTCTGCATGTGCGCTTATTGTTTGTGAGTGTATCTGTACAGGTTACAAACAAGTCAAGCGGTTGGATGGGGTCTTGTGTTTCTGGGTTTTGTTTTACGTCTAGTGATAGAATCCGAAACAGCTCTAAGGGTATTTGAGGAGACAGTTGAGATCACCATGTCTAGTGGAAGCTTGTTTCCTTAGATATCTCAAGGTACCTGGGTTGGCTGGCTGGCAAATGGTTGTTTTGATTTCTAAGTGGAGCTGATTTTCATTAACAAGGAAAGGACACTTATCTCCCGGGAAGAAACAGATAAAGATGCAGAGTCCTGCTAAGATCTTCCCAAGCTGATGCTCATCTCTCCAGATGCATGCTCTCCTCTTGGCACCGAGACCACTTAGCATCTTAACAGGATTTGGCTGCTCTCAGCTAAAAGAACAATTACCCGTGGGAATCTTCACTTTTCAGGGAATCCCAGGGATTTGTGGGACATCCTGTGATAAACAAAGATGCCCACCAGAAGGACGTGCTAAATGACGTCAGTCCTTCAGTGTCTGGTCCACATCTTGGTACGCTTCTTTGATTAGTTGGTAAGTCTCCCAGATGAAGATCTTTCTAAGGCAGGGCTCCCTGCATTCTGAATGAAGGTAGGGTTGATTTCAATTCAATGTTCTTTTAGGTGGAATTGATAAACTAAGAACTAAAAGTTACCAGTTAGTTTGTCAGTATGCTTCTGTGTCTTAGATCTGCCCCCCCCCCCCCCAATGAGGCAGTTCCTAAAGCTAGGGTTTTATTTATTTATTTGGTCTGGTTTTTCCCCCCTAAATATTTTTTTCTATACAATTCCTCTCCTAGAAAAGCTTTCTGTGGAGTTCTAAAAAGAAATATATATATGCATATGTGTGTGTGTGTGTGTGTATAAAGTTTTATAAAACATCTGATCACACTTTAAACTAACACCTACTTCTTGAAACTTTCTGCCTTCCTTACCTCCTATCTTATGCTCCTATCCTCGGATGGGTGGCTTTGTTTTTCCTAGATATGCAGGAATGTAAAGTGATAAACTTCCCAGGGAGAGAGGGAGAGGGAGAGAGAGAGAGAGAGAGAGAGAGAGAGAGAGAGAGAGAGAGAGAGCACAGCAACATCGGAGACCCGGTCCCTGTAACATGAGCTGAGTCCCCTTCTCCTTTCCCATATTTTAGTAAGGTTTTGGTTTTCGAAGTGTTTGCACCCTTAATTTTGGGACTCATTATTTCGAACTCCAATAATCCTAAGAATGAAAACTGAAACTTCAGGATTTTTTATGGTTTTTAACTTGATCCTTCCCTTCACCTCCAAAAGGGCAAGAATGTGCCCCCAAGTAAGCCACATTTATGGAAAAGCTTGATAAAAATGGTGAATGGTTTGTGTAGGCAGCAGCAGCCAGGGTGGCACGACCTCTCCTGCCTTCAAGTTTTATTATATGAAATGTCCATACCACCCCCCACCCCCACCCGTGAAAATGCCGGCCTTAGTTTTCTAAGGCTCTTTTCATTTATCTTTCAGTCAGAAGGGGGAGAGTCATTTGCAAGGAGTTCGGGGTTGTGATAATGTACAGAGGCTCAGGGCTTAGAGTTCAGAACTGAACTACAAGGAAAAGCATTCACAGTTCTCCTCCGTAAGAATGTAGAGGAAACTGAGATTTATGGGGGTGGGGGCAGAGGAAGGGGGGAGGGGAGGGGGGAAAGGGGGGAAAGGGAGGGGGGAGGGGGAGGGGAAGAAGAGGGGGAGAAATGAAGCATGTGTGCCCCCTCAGACACAGTGACATGCAACGGGGAATTAAAAATATGCACGACGTTGTAAAAAAAAAATAAAAATCTAATTATGTATATTATACATGAGAAGATGAAGATATCTTGAATAAAACAAATCAAACAACAAATTTTAATATAGATTGAAAATGAGAGACAATTGAGCAACCTCCTTTTGAGGGGAGGATAGAATATCCTAAAACAGAAAAGTGCAGAAATAAAAGTGTGGATTGATACGGCAGATCAGTTTGGCTTATCCCGGAAATTTAGGAAAGATCGAGTTTTTGATGTGCACACATGCCTCAGATTCTTGCATTTTCCCCAAATGGCACTGAGGTGATTGACAGGATGGTCCTTTGTTGTTCCACCCCACAGTGTGTATTATACCTTTCCCCAGAAACTCGGTGAGGCTGATAAGCCTTGGCCATCTCTTCCTTTCCTTCCATTCAGGCTCAGCTCCCCTTTCACTCAGTTCCTCGTCTGCCAATTTTGCTTTTCCTTTGGTTTCCTATCGTGCCTGACTCCAGAGAGACAACGATGGAAAAGAGGGGAATAAGGAAATAAAAATGTCAACCAATAGGAGAGCAAAGATGAAAGCCGTTGTGTGCCCCAACAGCAGAGGGAAAACCAAAGCATAGATGGCTCAATGGCTAAGAGACTGCTCTTCTGAAGGTCCTGAGTTCAAATCCCAGCAAGCACACAGGGGCTCACAACCATCTGTAATGAGATCTGATGCCCTCTTCTGGTGCGTCTGAAGATACAGTGTATTCACATATATATATATTAAAAAAAGTAAATAAATCTTTATAGAAAAGAAAAGAAAAAGGAATGATTAATGATGCCAGGCTTGCACAACACAGGAGCTTTTCAGAGAAAAGGTGGGAGAAGAGGAGGAAGCCAGTCATCAGAGGGAAGTTTCAGCTAGCCCTTAGCTGTTTGTCATTAGGTCTATGCCCAAAGCCCTGCTGCAGATTGCAAGCTCAGGTTCCCCTGGCCACACTAACCTCAAGATATATGAAAACAAAGTCACTTACCAGGATGGCAAAAGCAGGCCTGCTCTTCTTCTAAGGGCCACCACTGTGACTTTTACAACCATTCTTATTTCTTCTTCTCCCTTTTCACACAAACAGTCTAACTCAAATCCTGGAGTCCAGGGTGACTGACAACACCATTTGGGTTGTGTGGATACAATCTTTCTGGGGCTCTGTCTTAGTCAGGGTTTCTATTCCTGCTCAAACATCATGACCAAGAAGCAAGTTGGGGAGGAAAGGGTTTATTCAGCTTACACTTCCACATTGCTGTTCATCACCAAGGAAGTCAGGACTGGAACGCAAGAAGGTCAGAAAGCAGGAGCTGATGCAGGGGCCATGGAGGGTTGTTCTTTACTGGCTTGCTTCCCCTGGCTTGCTCAGCCTGCTCTCTTATAGAATCCAAGACTACCAGCCCAGGGATGGCACCACCCAGAAAGGGCCCTTCCCACTGGACCACTAATTGAGAAAATGCCTTACAGTTGGATGTCATGGAGGCATTTCCCCAACTAAAGTTCCTTTCTCTGTGATAACTCCAGCCTGTGTCAAGTTGACACAAAATTAGCCAGTACAGGCTCCCAGCCTGGTTCCAGAACATGGCACCTGGTTTCAGAAGGCTGGCCATATTCTTCTTTTGAAATGTCTTCGGGGGACATGGTCTGTACCTACATTCCAAGCATAACAGTCATTGGTACATGCATCGCTGTCAAAAGAAATGGCTGATGAATTTCAAAGTTATTCTGAAGTTGGAACTCTGAGATCTTTAAGATGCCCAAGATTCTGTTTGCCCCTATGAGCTAATAAACGTGGGTCAGAAAAGCCCACACCCCAGCCCAGGACATCACCTGAGCTCTGAACTCTGGGGAATTAGAATGACTGACAGTCGTCAGCTCGACCCATCCTGTGGTGGTCTAAACACTCTATCACCACTGTTCTGCCTGGTTATCCAACAACGAACACACACTCAGCTCTCCGTGCAAGAACTCTCATGTTTGGGGACATGTGTCTTGATTTATGTAACTCGTAGAAACTATGATTTCTGGAGTCTTCTGATTCACGGAGTCTAAGTTGGGCCCCTGGGGACATTTAGTATGGAACCTACTGTTCATGTCTAACATCCAACTAACACCTTAAGCATACTAAGCAAAGGCAGTTCTCCAAGACTGTATTCACTCAACTTTTCAAAAGCAAAAATAAAAGTGTACAAGAAAAGGCAAGTGTGGAGACTTAGGAAGTGGCCCAGTAGGGAAGGCTGTTTGTTGTGTAAGCATGAGGATCCGAGTTCAAATCCCCACACTAACTCACATAAATCCAGGCACATAAAATCACATAAAAATCTCGATAGCCTCAGAATTGGATGGTGAAAACTGGTAGTTTCTGGAAGCTCACTGGCTAAGCCCTGTCTACAAGGCAAAGCCATAGAAAAGACATTCAGTATCCTCCTCTGGCTTCCCCATATACAAACTCGGGCATATTCATGCGAATACAACACACACACACACACACACACACACACACACACACACACACGCACACGCACACGCACACGCACACACACACTCACAGGTACGTTCTTGATCTGTTAGTCATGTTGGACTAAGTTATCAAACTCAGCAATGAGCAATCTAGAAAGCCATCACCCAGTATATAAATGTGCAGAAGGGTTCTTTTAGTAACCATTATCTCTTTTAAAATATGATATTAGCAGTGGAGAGTTGGCTCAGTGGCCAAGGGAACATTGCTTTTGCAGAGGGCCACGGTTCAGTTTCTAACACCCACATCGTGCAACTCACAACTGCTGGTGATTTCAGCTCCAAGGGAACCCGATGCCTCGGCCCTCCACAGGGCGCTTGCTCCCGCGTGCACACACATTCCAATGCCCCGCTCCCCCGGCCCCCACCACCAACGCACACACAATAAAAAGTGTGACTTTACTTTCACTGCAATACTTTTATAATCAAGACAGTTTATGAAAGTAGAGATTATGATAATGAAATTCAGGGACTTATATCCAATCAATCTAAGTTAGTAGATGGCAGACTAGTCATACAAAAATTATAGAAATAGTTTCCAATGGAAGAATAGCAATCCTATCCTAATGCGCTATACTTAACTTTTTTTTTCCAAGTAGAACTGTACAGCAAGCAGGCAGAAGGACCCTGCATTCAGCCTTCACTGACAGTTCTAAATATCCAAATGCAGGAAGGAAAATACCAAGGACTGGGGTAAATCTGCCATCTGCATCTCTCCCATTGTCAATTAAAATTTCATTTCTTTACACTAAATCTTTTGCCATGCTTGACCCCAGTCCTCTAAGAATGACTTAAATAACTCTCCGGGACTATGCTTCTCCAACCTCCTCTCCAGGGTTATAAACCTAACTCCTCTAACACTTTGGGGTTTTTTGTTTTTGTTTGTTTGTCTGTTTGAGACAGGGTCTCTCTGTGTAGCCCTGGCTGTCCTGGAACTCACTCTGTAGACCAGACTGGCCTCGAACTCAGAAATCTGCCTGCCTCTGCCTCCCGAGTGCTGGGATTAAAGGTGTGTGCCACCAACGCCCGGCTCCTCTAACACTTTGAATGCTGTGTGTTTAACAGTCTGGTTCACCATGTTTCCTCTGAGAAGCCTTAGAGGCTCCTGGTCTCCTTTCCTGGAGCTGAGTTGAGCTCTAAGCTAAAGGCAGGCTGTGCCGACTGCACAGGAAGCTGCACCCCGGAGAAGCACGCAGCCTGGGGATCCTTCTGAATTTCACTTCTTATTAGGAGATATATTGTTCGCTAAACTGGTGTCCAGAAAGAGATCAAAACTGGTGTGTGGGTGGGATTGCTTCTTCTGTGCTATTGTGATTTTAATATGTATGATTCTTGATGAACTTAGGTTGTTCTTCATAAATTAACATTCTTTTAAGTCCTTCCTTCCTTTCTTTTCTTTTCTTTTTTTTTTTTTTTTTTTAACCATCCTCCATCCCTCAAGTCCAGTTCACCCTAGAGGTAAGGCTCTGGCTACTCAAATAAGATCTGAGCCAGCAGTGGTCGTGCACAACTTTGATCCCAGCACTCTGGAGGCAGAGGCAGACGGGTTTCTGAGTTCGAGGCCAGCCTGGTCTACAAAGTGAGTTCCAGGACAGCCAGGGCTACACAGAGAAACCTTGTCTCAAAAGAAGAAGAAGAAGAAGAAGAAGAAGAAGAAGAAGAAGAAGAAGAAGAAGAAGAAGAAGAAGAAGAAGAAGAAGATCTGGATACAGACTATGAACGTATAATCTGGCCTTCTATCTATCTATCTATGGTGATGTCATTCCTCACTTTTAGGGTCCCCATCAGCATTTTTTTTTTTTTTTTTTTTTTTTTTTTTTTGCTTTGTCGGGGTTGGAGAGATGGCTCAAGCATTTGAAATCGCTGGAAACTCTGGCAACAGAACCCAGGTTCAATTTCCAGTATCTATATGGTAGCTAACAACAGCCTGTAACTTCAGTTCTAGGGGATTTTTCTGACCTCCCCTGGCAAAAGGCATGCTCTTAGTGCACAGACATCCATGCAAGCAAAACACCACACACACACACATATTTTAAGAATTTGAAATGGTTTTGTCACTAAAGCTTTACTTAAAATACAAAGGACGCAGGGGTCTCTGTGCTTCTTTTTCTCAACTTGACTTGATAGGCTTGTGACTATTACAATTAGAATGTGTATCTATAAGTAACTAAGTAATTGAACAGGATTTATTATTTTTTAACAAAATAAAATTTTAATCCTCACCTCTCTTTTTTAGTGAAGAATTAAAAAATGTTACTATGTTGTTTTATTTTATATGCAGGTGTGTGGGCCTTAATCGGTTATGTGTACCACATGTATGCAGGTGCACGGAGAGACCAGAAGGGGGAGCCAGGTCTTCTAGACCTGGAGTTACTGGCAGGCGGTTGTCAACTGCTGAACTGCATGCCGGGAACCCAACTCAGGTTTCCCAAAGGATCAATAAGTGCTCTTAACTGCTGAGCCATCTCTCTAGAATGAAATATATTTTTTAAAGGATTCTGATTAATGATAACATATTCCTTAACTTTGAAAAAATGCAGTTATGCTTAACAAGCCAGGGCATACAAGCATCAGAAATTCCCTAAGGATCTTGGAACAGAGCAATCTAAAATATATTTAAACACCAGTAGGATCAATTTTCAGACTTGGGTGTCATTCAAATTGACTTTATGTTAGCATATTTTTCTGTGTGAGGGGAAAAAAAATGTGACAGGAATAAAAAACCCTTTCTGTGTAAGTGTCCCAGAGGAATAACCATGTTAATAATTCTTATAAAATTGTGGTTATATGACAGACAATTAGTTTACACCATTCAGGTTTATTTACCCCCACTGAGTATTGTTTAACATGTCAGTCCTGGGGAAACTGCAGCAGCCGCAAAGGGCTAATAAAACAATCGGTATCAAAATATTTTATGTAACAACTTGTCTATATTCACATAATAACCTGTCGTCTCTACGGTTTGCCTATTATGCGAATCAAATGTGCAGCTCCTGAGTATGAATTCTCTGACACCATTTACCTCCTCCCAGCATGGCAGCTTTTATATTTAGGCAAAGAACTGTCAGGCTAATCTGGGGACACCTGGGGACCACCAAAAAACTGTCAGACTCCTAGCAAGTTAGATTCCTTGTGATTTGATCAGTTGTTTTTTAAACAATCCATTAATGCAAAGTTGTTTTACAGTCATAATTTTAAATGCCCGTAGCATCTCTGAATATCCCCCCTAAAGTCCACCCTGTTTCAGGGGATAAGATGTGGCTGAGTTAAAAGCATTCTGCGCAAAGGCAGACTAGAGCTTGTGAGGAAGTGGCCTGAACCTCTTCCCCACCTTCCCAGCATCTTCCAGAAGTCACCCGCATCCTCGCCACTCCGCAACACCCCCCCATGCTCCCGCACCTTCGCCCCACCCTCACCCTCATCATCAGCCCGGCCCCTACATCTTCCCCGCGTCCATCTTGGCTCCTGCATCCCACGCCTCTTTGCGCACCACCTCCCAGAGTGGAAATGAAGCTTTCTGTAGCGTGCAGCGTTCATGCTGACAGGACAGCACAGCATGGAGACCCCAGGGCTGTATGTGGGTTGGAGGCACCAGGGGTCAGGCGGGCCACTTAGCCTAGAGTGTCCCGCTGCTACAAGCAGAGAAATGCAGAACATGCCTGTCTGCTGGTGTCTTCACCTGGCGCAGGACCTAAGTGGGTAGAGGGCAGACTTGGAACTCCGCAGGAGGGAAGGGAGGAACCCAGAAGCTATTTTAAACACAAAACCATGCAGCTCACTCAAGGAATACTAATGCACTGTGCCTATTCATAAACAGCACTGTGTATATGTGTATGTGTGTGCTTAGGGTTAGCTTAATAGACCCATCTTAATCTCACCCTCCTCTCCTCTCCATCCTCCCTTCTCTCCTTTCTCCTCTCTTCCTGCTCTTCCCTCTCTCATCTCTCCTCCCCCCCACTCCCTGGCTCCCCTATCCCCACCAACACACACACACACACACACATTTCCCTTCTCCTCTCTCCAGCAGCGCGAATTCAGCTACTAGGATTTTTTTTTTAACTTCAGAGTGGAAGTTTGTTGATAACTTTTTCCAGAAGAGTTGTACTTTTTTCATAAATGCCTGTTTGAAATCACACATGACATTCTAACAAATCGGTAGTTTAAATCCCGTCTTCTAGAACTGCATCCCCAAATTCAAAACTTTGTTAGTTCACATCATTTGACACAAATAATTGTGGCAATTTAGGCTGGGAAATTAACGACCAGGATAATCGGAGAGGAACGGAAAGAACTGGGTTTACAGCTATCACAGCCGAGAACAAAGTCCCCAGAGGAATGTCACAGGCTTCTTAGATCTTGGTATCCTTTCTGGGCAAGTATCCAGCCCTCCACACTACAAAGAGGGATGGACCTGTGCAGCAGATCCAAAGAGTGAGTACCACACGCAAGGGAGCTTTCCAAGGAACGTCATTTATTTAGTTAGCGAAGAGTGCGTGGCTTCTCATTCAATGAAAATTTGAACCACCTGTTTTTGATGAGCGAAGCAGCAACGAGTCAGAGGATTTCTAGAATGTGTAGAAACCCAGGGTTCCTGCCCTCAGAGATCATCCAGTCTAGCAACAGGCAAGAAAAGGAAAAGGTTCCCAATAGAAGGGGTAAAAAGCCCCGATACCTCCACATGGAGTGGAGACAAAGCCTCGGAGATTATTTCCAGCTGAAGGGCTGCTGTGCATTAAACCAAGTCTGACCAAACTTCAGGTGTTCTGGGTCCCATGGAAGGGAAGTTTATGGAAGGTAGCTCTTCTATAAAACATGGTCCTGATATAGAGGAAGTCTATTATTTATATACTTATTCTACAACTTCCACTGTGCTTCCTTCCTTTCCCAGCTTAAAACTCTTTTTTAAATTTCTTAAGTGCTCATTTTAGGAGTCATTTTCTTTTTTTAACCCCTGCCCCCCCTTCTTGTGTCCATATATAAGTACAAGTGCCTGTGTGTGTGTGTGTGTGAGAGAGAGAGAGAGAAAGAGAGAGAGTGTGTGTGAGTGTGTAAGTGTGTATGTGAGTGTGTGTGAATGAGTGTGTGTTGTGTGTGTGAGTGTGTGTTTAAGTGTGTATGTGAGTGTGTGAGTGTGAGTGTGAATGGGTGTGTGTTGTGTGTGTGAGAGTGTGTGAGTGTGTGTGTGTGAGAGAGAGTATTTGTGAGTGTGTGTGAGTGAGTGAGTGTGTGAGAGTGTGTGTGAGTGTGTATGAGCGTGTGTGAGTGTGTATGAGTGAGTGTGAGTGTATGTGAGTATGTGTGAATGTGTGAGAGTGAGTGTGTGTGTATGTGAGTGTGAATGAGTGTGTGTTGTGTGTGTGTGAGAGAGAGTATTTGTGAGTGAGTGAGTGTGTGAGAGTGTGTGTGAGTGTGTATGAGTGAGTGTGAGTGTATGTGAGTATGTGTGAATGTGTGAGAGTAAGTGTGTGTGTGTGTGAGTGTGTGTGTGTGTGTGTGTGTGTGTGTGTGTGTGTGTGTGTATAGACTGGTAGATGTGACTTCTTCCTTCTACCATATGGGGTCCTGTATTGAACTCAGATCATCAGGCTTAGCCACAAGCACCCTTGCCACTGTGCCATCTTGTAGGCCCTTAGGGTTGATTTTGTCAATGAAGCTAAGCTGAGATGTCCCAGTCAGAGGAAGCTAAGAGTTATAAGCTAAAGATATTCTATTTATGATTTTTTCCAAAAAGCATCTGGGTGGTCTACGACTGGAGATGTCCTTCAAAAAATGAATTGAACAAATCAAAATAGAAATCTGAAAAAGGAAAAAGGGAAATTTGAATTTCATTTGAATGAAAATTTGAAATGAGCCAAATCTAAGTATGGTCATGCTGAGGTGAGTTTCGGTTTCAGCTTTGGGTCTGAGACTCTCAGCAGCCAAGGCAAAGAGGAGAACGATCTAAGTGACGTCATTCTCACCAGTGGAAGGAGTCAAGACTGCCATCTTTAAACGAAAAGAAACTACAGAAGGGGTTTCCAATCTAGAACACCTAGAAGTGACATTGGGGTGTGTAGCGGGCAACTCCCTAACAGTACTTTTATAGAAAAGCGAAAGGTTATATTACAGCCCTGCTTCTTGTCATGGCTTTCCATAAAAAACAAGCTTTGAGTCAAATGAGTCTCTGCAACTTATCCTGATTATCTGGGTCCTCCTTGAGTAATAACATAGCCACCGTATTTCTGCCTTTCCTAGAGACAGTCTCTTCAATGGTCTTGATAAAATCCAAGTACGTTTTTAAATCATGCGGGCGCCCAGTGTGTTAGTATCATATCACTTTTAGATCATAGAGGATAGCTTTGTGGGCTCTGAAGGCTAGAACGTAGCTCTCTCTAATAGCAGCAACATCGGTGTTTTTATACAGAAGGACCAGCCTAGATTGCCTCAGAGGTAGCCACCAGGCCATCTTGAGGGTGAGCCAAAACGCTCCTTAGGACTTTGCTCAGAATGAGCTCCAATCCTTGAGCAAATGTTTAATTGAGTCCCCAGAGCTCCACACTATTTGGGCATGGAGAACATTTCAAAGCTGCTGTTTCTATGTCACCCATGGAGGCAGGCTGGTCAAAGGGCTCAGCAGGAACCTCAGACTGGACAAGCTGGCTTCCCCGTTACACTCCAGGGTGAGCAGGGACTGAGTGGAATCAAGTGTTGATGTTTGTGACCATCGTTAGATATTACATACATTTGGTTTTGAGGCTCTTTCTTCCTTTCTTTCTTTTTTTCTTTCTTTCTTCCTTTTTTTTTTGTTTTTTTTTTTGTTTTTCGAGACAGGGTTTCTCTGTGTAGCTCTGGCTGTCCTGGAACTCACTCTGTAGACCAGGCTGGCCTCGAACTCAGAAATCCGCCTGCCTTTGCCTCTCAAGTGCTGGGAATTAAAGGCATGTGCCAACCCAGATCAGCAGACCTTCCTTTTTACTGAGACAGAGGACAATTGAAAAACAAAGTAGCCATCCCATTGGTGTTCAGGAGTATAAATATCATATTTGATATTTTTTGTTTTTATGCTAATGGGAATGTTGGTATGAAATTTTTTTTTCGTTTGCTGTGACAAAACAATCAAAACAAAATCTACCATTCCACCTCTTTGTTTCAAAAGAGAGTGTCTTAGTTAGGGTTTCATTGCTATGAAGAGGCACCATGACCATGGCAACTCTTTTTTAAGATTTATTTATTTATTTTTATGTATCTGAGTACACTGTAGCTGCACAGATGGTTGTGAGCCTTCATGTGCTTGTTGGGAATTGAATTTAGGACCTCTGCTTGCTCTGGTCAACCCCACTCACTCTGGCCAACCCCAGTGACTCAGGCCCTGCTCCATCTGGCCCAAAGATTTATTTATTATTATAAATAAGTACACTGTAGCTGTCTTCAGACACACCAGAAAAGGGCTTCAGATCTCATTATGGGTGATTGTGAGCCACCTTGTGCTTGCTGGGATTTGAACTCAGGACCCTTCCCCGCTGAGCCATCTCGGCAGCCCCATGACAACATGTAATTGTGGCTGACTCACAGGATCAGAGATTCAGTCTATTATCATTATGACAGGAAGCATGGCAGTGGCCAGGCCAGGTGCAGGAGGAACTAAGAGTTCTATCTCTTGTTCCAAAGGCAGCTAGAAGAAGACTGACTTCCTGGAAGCTAGGAAGACCAAAACCCCCAAAGTGACACAGTTCCTCCAACAAGGCCACACCTACTCCAACAAGGCCACACCTCCTAAGAGTGCCACTCCCTGGGCCAAACATATTCAAACCATCAGAGTTTCTTATCTTGGCTTACAGTTTGAGAGGCTACAGTTTACAATGGCCAGAAGACACAGTAGCGGCAGCATGAGGCAGTCGGACACAGCCTCCAGTCAGGAATCAACCACTGTTTAAGGAGGTTTATTTTTATTACCTTCTTAATAAATATATGTGTCTGGGGAAGAAGAGAGTTCACATAATTGCAGGTGCCCTAAACAGGCCAGAGGTCTGAGGGTCCCTGGAACAACTGAACAGATGGTCGTGAGCTATCTTATCTGGGGACTGGCAACTGGATACGGGTCTTCTGCAAGAGCACTATCTAAAAATCCTTTAATATGGTATTGATCAAGTACTCAATACAATGATAATAAACAATTGCAGCCAGAAGTGATGATGCTAAAATAGAAATAGATATGAATTAGTGTGAGTGGACAGACTGAAGCATGATTTCTTAACAGCAGATTTCCTTTCAGTGAAATTTTGTGGATTACATTGGCTCTAGAAAGAGGAGTGGGAATTTTATAAGTTAAGTGAGAAGCAACGGAAAATTCCTGGAGGTTGGGATCCCAAAGTACAGAGAGGCACACAATATGGTGTGTGGTAAGCCCCAAGGGTCTAGTGTTTCAGGGAAAAAGGACCAGGGCAGCAGAACTGTGAGGGTTGCTTGAAGGAGGAGATAGTGGAGCAAAGGAGAAAAGTTAGGGACCATAGAGACCTGACTGCACGCCCGTCAAGGATACAAGCTGGGGTGCTGAGAACAGAGGAGAAAAAAGGTTTTAGTCATGTTCTATTGCTGTGAGGAGACACCATGACCATGGTAACTCTTAGAAAAAGAGAAAATAAACCATTTAACTGGGGCTGAAGTACAGGTTCATAGGTTTGATCCATTGTCACCGTGATGGGAATCATGACAGCATGCAGGCAGACATGGTGCTAGAGAGCTAACTGAGAGTTTTACATCCAGATCCACAGGCAGCAGGAAAAGAGAGTGAGCCACTGGGCCTGGCTTGGGCTTTTGAAACATCAAAGCTCAACCCTAGTGTCTTAGTTAGGGTTTTACTGCTGTGAAGAGACATCATGACCAAGGCAACTCTTATAAAGGAAAACATTTAATTTGGGGCAGGCATACAATTTCAGAGGTTTAGTCTATTATCATGGCGGGAAGCATGGCAGTATGCGGGCAGACAGGGTACTGGAGCAGCCAAGAATTCCGCATCTTGATCTGAAGACAGCCAGGAGGAGACTGTGTGTTTCACACTGGGCATAGCTTGAGCATTTAAGACCTCAAAGCCCCAACTCCACTGTGACACACTTCCTCTAGCAAGGCCATGCCTGCTAATAGTGTCGCTTCCTGTGAAACACAGGAGTCTATGGGGCCAAACCTATCGATCAAGGTGTAGAACTCTCAGCTCCGTCTCTAGCACCAAGTCTCCCTGAATGCTGCCATGCTTCCCACCATAACGACAATGAACTGAACCTCTGAAACTGTAAACCAGCCCCAAACTAAACGTTGTCCTTTATAAGAGTAGTCCGGACCATGTTGTCTCTTCACAGCAATAAAACCCTAACTAGTGACACCTAGTGACACACTTCCTCCAACAAGGCCACACCTCCTAATCCCTACCATGTAGTGCCCCTCCCTAATGACTAAGCTTTCAAACATGGTGGCCACTCTTATTCAAATTACCACAAAAAAGGTGTTTTGGGAAAGAAGTTTTTTGAGAAAAGAGCTAAAACTGTGAAAGAGTGAAATGTGTAGACACTGGAGGGAAAACATTCCAGAAGGTAGGGACATGTGTGTCATTCTAAGGGAGGGGCATGCTGGCCTGTGGAGGACCATTGGGGACATTATTCTGCATGCCTGACTTCTATTAGCCATGAAAAAATACCTGAGCAAGACAACTCAAAAAAGGAAATTTTTACTTTGAGTCATTTTTTCCCCCGGGGTTTCAGTCAGTGGTTAGTTAACCCTGCTGCTATGGACCTGTGACCTGGGTAAAAGCACACACCCTGGAATGCTTGGCCATCTCGGGGTCACACAGAAGCAAAAGGAAAAGGAAGCACAACTTCCTTAAACTTAGGCTGCACCCCAGAAACCTCACCTTTGAAAGGTCCTAGTAGGTCCCCCCAGCCCCACCCCCGATGGTGCCATAGCCCTAGACTGATCATTTAATGCGTGACCTTTGGAGAACTCCAGACCCAAACTATAGCAATTATCAGAGACCAGAGTGGTAACCACAATAAACAAACAAGCAACAAAACCCAACCAACCAGGAGACAGACAGTTCAGGGGAGCCAAGCTGTCCCTAGGAGTATTTGGCTGCAGGTGAAGTACAACCCAGTAATGTTGATAATGTTGGTCCCACCTCTTGGCTTAACCCTCAGTACCCTTTGATGTTATAAATGAGCAAAGCTGCAGAAAGCAGCTGTTTGGCCCCTTGAATGACAGCTGACAGAGCCTTCCCTCATGCCTGGCTGCCTTGAGCATGGAGGGAGCTATCAGCGAAGCTGCCCCTTCCTTCCTTTGCTCCCTTATTTGAACATTCTCTGATTGCTCGGAGGCCCGGCCCAGCCGCAGCTGCTGCAGAAGCTGCGATTCCTGCTTTAGAAGATTTTATTTTAGGCCCAACTGCTGCAGGCACCTTTCATCTGCTTTGGAAGACTCCGCCCCAGGTAAAACAAACCTTAGTGAACTCTGGATGACCCTCCAGTTTTTCACGTAGGGATGGAAGGTAAACACCTGCCCAATGGCATATCTAGGAGCCTGTGACTGGCAGAACCGGGAAGCCGTGTATATACAGGACTGTGGTTGGTGAAATGGCGATCTGAACACAAGGGCTTCCAGACCTTTGCTAGCTGTATACAAATGTCATTTCTCCTCTTGTGTTCCAGCATTGGGTTACAATAAAGCTTCCTTCCAAATGGCATTTTCCTGCTTGCCAGTCTTTACTACTGATAGAGCCATGAAGAGCAGACCCCAAGCCCTTGGGCCCTGGAAGCAGCAGTGAGGACGCTGTTGCTGAGCTCCAGTGTCCCAGAGGCTGAGGTCTCTGATGCGCAAATATCAGAGTTACTAAACTGAAGAGCCCCTGAGAGGTGAGGGTCTTCTGCCCGCAGCTCTGAGCCTTAACACTAAGAGATGGCTCAAGGATGTCATTTGGAGAACAACCAACGATAGAATCTGCAAGAAGATCGGAGTTTGGTCAGTGTGTGAAGGGAGAGATGGTTGAGAGCTGAGGCACTGAGGCTGAGAGGCTGGTAAGACGTGGCTGCATGACCAAGGATTGTGAGGAGCAAACCCCCCCCCCCCAACTTGTCAGAATTCAAAGAGCTGCTAAGGGCCAGGCCATGGTGGCACACACCTTTAATCCCAGCACTTGGGAGGCAGAGGCAGGCAGATTTCTGAGTTCGAGGCCAGCTCGGTCTACAGAGTGAGTTCCAGAACAGCCAGGGCTATACAGAGAAACCCTGTCTCGGAAAGCAACAACAACAACAACAACAACAAAAAAAAAAACAAACAAGAGAATGAAGTGTAAAGTGATAGGTAAGGATACTTGATACTCTCTAGCCTCCACTTATGTTCACTTGTGTACTCAAATCACACACACAGTAGATGATCTTACCACAAGCATTTATCTCTCTGCTTCTGATTGGGGGTGAGATGGACGCTATCGCTTTAAGCCCCGCCCACCAAGACTTTCCGGAAATGATGGGCCACCTCATGGAACTGTGAACCAAAACAACCCCTTCCTTCCCTAAAGTGACTTAAGCCAGGACGTTTTTATCATCTCAGAGAAAATGACACCACAGATCCATAAGTCTCTATTTTATAAACTCAGGGCTATAAGGCTCTGAGTTTGAAAGCTAAGTTTGGGAGCCTGGGTACCATGAAGCTCTAGAACTCAGGATTGCCGATGCTCAGGGCATTGGCCCTCAGAAGATCCGTGGACTTTGTCTGCAAAGATCAAAAGAACTCACAAGTGGCCATTTGCAGCACTAGAAAGTTCTGACTCCTAAAGGACAGGGAACAAGGAAGAAAGGCACCGATCCTGAATATTAAAGGGAATGGCAAGGCCTTGAAGACATTGGGTCTGTGTTGGAAAGGGGAGAAACCCTGCAGGATTGTCAGAGTTCTAGGTGGGGTAAATACAGAGGTGATAGCAACAACAGAAGGGGTAGCCCATAGTGAGATCCCTGTGACAGACTGAGGCTCATATGCCAAAGGAAATATCAGAAGCGAAGTGAAGCCCAGTACTGAGATGGTTGCCATCACAGCTTGGTCATCGTGCGTTTAGTTAACTGGTATTGACTAGAAGGCGCAGACTACGCTAGACTCTGAATATAGAGAGATGAAATGATACCTCCCTCTGAGAAAAAAACACCAAAGTAGCAAACCGGAACTCGTGCAAAATGAAAAAGTGCTAAGAGGATGTAGATCATTGCTGGGGAAAGCCCTCTTTGAGGTTGCCTGCAAGCTGAAACCTAAGGATAAACCAGTCACACAGAGCGTGGGCAAGAGAAACCAGAACACCAGGAGCTCAGGGGCAAATACCCAGGGGAAATTTAGAAAGGTCGGTAGACGGTCATGATAGGGGTTGAACAGGCCAAGGTACAGAGAGAGAGCTTTGAAAGAGAAAGTGGTAGAATCCACTTACGGTTAAATACTGTCACCTTGGCTGTGTGGGAGAAAGTATGGAGAGAGTGGGAAGAAGGAACTGGGTGGGGGTGTCGTGTGAAGATGTGCCTCTGCATGGCCAGTGGTTAATTCTGTACCGGCAGAGAGCAAAATGCTGTCAGGATCTTGATATTGTTACCACTGGCCTCATATTTTGTAAATGTCCATCTTGCCTCACTAGCCTAGATGCAATCTGGGATTGTATCTGATTGGCTATAATAAGGATCTGATGGGCAGGAAATGGAGGGCCGAATTTCCAAGGAGGGGGAAGGAGGGAGAAAGAGAAAGAGAGACAGAGACACAAAGAGTCAGAGAGAGACTAGGAGAAGACAGGAGATGCAGGGACACAGGGGTTAGCAGGTGAATGGACCAGACCAGAGCAGAGAGGTAGAGATAGCCACCAGTAGGGGTGTAGTGCTGAGATTAGTCAGGTTAAACTGCATAGCCGACTGAGAGACCTCCTAGCTAAAAGACCTAAGCTATAAACTACTCAAAAGTCTATCTGTCATTATTTGTTGGCAGGTCTGAGGAAGTCCTACTCTATGGGAATGAGAAGAGGGAGTTGAGGAGGGCCAGAGAAACCAGTAAGCAAGGCTATCCAACATTCCTGCTGAAGCAATGGCTCTATGGCAGGACAGGGAATACGGAATTTGATGATCTCTGTGTATAGCTTGGAGCTATAAATAAGATCCATGAGCTGAGCTGAGCAAGGAGGATAAAAATCGGGGGGCGGAGGGGGCTTGTTGCTTCACTTTGTAAAAAGTTGTTTTTTCACTAATAGTCTTACAATACGGATTTTTGAGACAGCAAGTTGGGGTAAAGGCTTCATTGCAACACCATGGGAAATGTCCCCATTCGATGCTTAGAAAGTAACATCTCTCCTCTCATCTCTTACATGGTCTTGGGTAGAGTAGTGGAAACCTTCTGGCTGGTTTTTAAAAAGAGCATGCGGCTTAATTTCAAATCCTCAGCCAGTTATAATATTGTAAACATTATCGACATGTTTCTGTTTTAACATTAATGTCAAGTGATTATATCCGTACCATCTGCGTTGTGTGTGGAGGCCAGGGGATGATATCTTGTATCTTCCTCTTAGTGCCTGAGATTCTGTCTCTCACGGAACCTGGAGCTCCATCATTTCAGGTAACCTGGCTGGCAACTAACAAATCCTCCCATCACTGTCCCCTCCAGTTCTGGGGTTACTAACCAGGCCAAACCATACCCAGCTCTTTTCTTTTCTTTTCTTTTCTTTTCTTTTCTTTTCTTTTCTTTTCTTTTCTTTTCTTTTCTTTTCTTTTCTTTTCTTTTCTTTTCCTTTCCTTTCCTTTCCTTTCCTTTCCTTTCTCTTCTCTTCTTTCCTTTTCTCTTCTTTTTCTTCAAGCACTTTACCCATTGAGCCAATCCCATGGCACCAGTACACTCAATGACAATAGTGTCTTTGATAAGATATATTTGCTGGGGCTGGAGAGATGGCTCAGAGGTTAAGAGCACTGACTGCTCTTCCAAAGGTCCCGAGTTCAATTCCCAGCAACCACATGGTGGCTCACAACCATCTGTAATAAGATCTGACGCCCTCTTCTGGTGTGTCTGAAGACAGCTACAGTGTACTTACATATAATAAATAAATAAATATTTTTTAAAAAAAGATATATTTGCTGCTACAAATCAACCGTTTTTCATCAAATAAAGTTATTTTGAGACAGACTGTCTGATGAGCAACTGTTTGCTTTTATATACAACAAATAAAGTCAGCTGGCCAGTGCTTCCCTTTGTTCAGAGATTAGAAGTTAGTAGACATGGTGAGAGGGAAGAAAAAATGTGAACTAATTTGGAAATTGAGAGGAGAAAAGAAGGGGGAGAGAGGATGGGAGGGAGGGAGACAGAGAGACACACACACACACAGAGCCATTTACACCAGGTCTTGGATTCAAACCCAGAACTTTAAACAAAAGCTCACCTTTAAACAAGAGTGCCACCCACCAGCACAGCACACTTACAGCAGGTGGGTCCCTTAGGGCTACCACTACCTCCAGCAACCCACCTTTACCTGCAGCTACCTCAGGATCCAGATCTGCGTTCTAGCACAACAAACGCAAGGATGTGAGTTGAGTCTGAAGACCACAGAAAGTGACTTTGTGAATGTCCCCCTACCATGTATCCGCTTAAACATCTTTTTGTTTTTACTATTGCAACTTGTTCCGTTATTCTCTTCCTTCATTTCGATACTCTGTTCCTCACCACCATAACTTAGGGAATCCAAATTACCTTGCACCCCAAGATCACATCCTGAACATGAAGAGGAAAACACAATGTAAGGGGGCTATGATTTAGGCGACCTTCAGAACCCTTTCTTGTTCATCTCATCCTGTCCCTCCAAGATCCCGAATCTCTTCCCTTCTGTGTCACTTTCACTTCTAGGTCAACAAATATTTGACCGTTTTGAACAGATGTGTTTGTAAACTTACATGAGGAGCTCTTGAGAAGTAAGTTAGGGCAAGAGAGAACACTGCTTCTTCTCTCTCAGGAGAACCTTTAGCATGTAATCTCTACCTAACATGTCTCTGGGCAGATTATGATCTATGTCCAAAAAGGCTGGAGGAAGCCACGGGAGGATGCAGGCTCCCTGACTTGCCAGTCAGCACCTTCAGCTCTCTCCAGACCCAAAGTCTGGACTAGGTGAAACCAGCCAGCTCCATGCCTGGCTCAGGTCGAACCACAAAGTCACGCCTAACGTAGATTTGCCCATTGGCTGCAGGCCGGGCGCCCCTCAGTCTGAGGGGGGCGGAGTCTGGAGGGGGTGGAGTCTATCGGCAACTGGGCCACTGCTCCCACCCTTCTAGGGGACCCTTGTTTGGCGGTTTCTTTTTCCTCTTTGGGAAAAAGTTACCAACTTCATTGGCGTCGCTGCTCTGCAACTAGTCCCTCCAACCCCGCTCCCGGAGGCTGAGCTCAGATGCTCCGCAGACGCCGCCCAGCGGTCCAGGCCAGGGGCCCCGTGCCTCTGTCGGGGTCGCCTTTTCTCTGCTTGCACCCACGGCTACACCGATCTGCACAGCAGCATGGAGCCCGCACGCTGCCGGGTCCCCTCTCCTGACGTACACCTACCCCACCCCCTAACCAGTAGGACACTCTCCATCCTACTCCGGGTCCTCTTACGTACACCACCTTCACTCTCACCGAGGCTACCTAGAGTCACAGCCTCCTCCCTCCCGGTGGTGGCCGCCTTCTGTGCGTTCCCTAGGGTTCGTCATGCGCTAAATCTCCTGGCTCACATTTAGGGATCATATCCCCGCGCGCGCATTTTCCGAGATCACCCACGTGCTCTCATTCTCATTCTGCCCCAGCAACGGCCCGCATTGCGCGGTGGCCCCTCGAGCCGCGGATCGTGGGAACCAGGCTGGGCCCCTTCGTCCCTGTCCCTCCTAGGTCATCCATCTCCCACCCAGTCTGCTGCCGAGACTTCAAAGGCGCCCCTGCCGGCGCGGGCCCCCTGACCCCGTGCGCAGAGCAGACGGCTGGGGCGCTCGGCGCGGAGGGAGGCCAGTTGGCTCATCCAGACACGCTCGGTCCTGCAAGTGGCTGCGTGGGTACCGAAACGGCCTTGGGTCTAGCCGTACAATAGCCTCTGACAAGGCCGTACCACGCTCGGGCCACCTAGGGTTGTCCCCCACCCCCATTCCCAACCCTCCGCCAGCAAGGTCCTTGATTCGTTTCTTCCGGAAGGAAATCTGGATCAGGACTGACTCCTTTCCAAGCAGAATAAGAAAAATCGTTCCCAGCGCTTGCTCCCCCTCCTAAAAATAAAATAAAATCAAATCAAAATAAAAATAAATAAGAGTCTCCCCTGACACTTAAGCAGCACTTCCTTCTTTCTTCCCTCCGTCCCATTCGGACACCCCTAATTGACAGACTCTAATCCCCGGATCGGAACTACTTCTGCCGGGAAGATTTGGCCGGCTTTTCCTTTTCTCTCAGCATTCCTGAAAAGCCAATTCGTTCTGAGCTGCGTTGATGGAGGGCAGGGGGGAGGAGGGTTACTTCCAACTTCTGGCACCACCTGGGTGGTCGCCATAACCCAGCGGTTCCCTGTCAGCTGTGTATTCTCCTCCACTCTATAAAGGCGGCTTTGCGGGAATCGTTAAGGCTCTTCGCCATCGATCTGCGGGGTACATGTATTGATTTATACTTATAATCAACTACAGTGTGAGATTTCGGGGAGGGTGATGGTGTGTTCCCGGTGCATAACTAACTGTGGCTGTGTGTTTGGAGATGTTGAGTTCAAGCGAAACAGCTTTTTGCATGAGGCTCTCTAAACATTCTTTTTCACACACTTAAAAATATTAAGGCTGTGCTCCACAGTTCAGCATTTTGATTGGCTGTGGTTTTCTGTAGGTAAAACACTCCAAGAAAAGATGGGGGAGGGGGGGTTACGGGGAGGGGGCGTGTCTCAGCATAACTTCGAGTCCTTTAAAAGGAATAGGTTAAACTTAGTCGGCAGCACTAAGATACATATTATACATACAAGGGAGAACACAGAAGCCCTGAGACTGCCACTAAACAACTCAGGCTCACAGCTTTCTCCACCCTAACAATGTTTCCTCACTCTGAGGAATCATTGGTGATCTTCTGGTATGAAAGTCTGAGCTGTGAGCAAGAGAGCAAACTGGACAGGAATTGCTCAAAGGTGGAAGACATCAACTGCTCTGCCTTACACAGGATTTGTCGTCCAGTGGTGCCTGGGCCTTACGGTACCAATGTGGATGGGGGTACGCAGACCCTACCTGGAGGTAATTAGGTCTTTGGGACACCAGTCTCAAAACCTGCTAGGTTAAGGTGGTTCTTGTGGAACCCTGGTTAGTTCTGACGAGATGAGTTGTGGTCCTGATCTTGTCTAGCTTCCTATGTCATCATATAACTGCTCCCTCTCCCACGTGCGTTTCCTTTCAGCCGTCCATGAGGTGACGAGCTTAAGGCTCCTCAGAGCCCAAACCAAAGAAGTTGCCTGATCTTGGGATTTCAGTTTTCATAACTTTTAGTCAAATAACCCTTATTTCTCTATAAAATACCCAGCCTGGGGTATTTTGTTGTGTTGTTGTTGTTGCAGCAAAAGAGAAAAGACTAACTTAGGATCATCCCAGCTGGACATGGTGCTATGTGCCTTTCATCCCAGCCACTAGGAGCCAGAGTCAGGCAGATCATGAGTTTAAGGCTAGTTTGGGTTACATATTGAGTTCCAGAACAAAACTAGAGAGACCCTGTCTAAAACAAACAAACAAACAAACAAACAAACAAACAAACAAACAGAAAACCCAAAACAAAACAAAAAAACAAACAAAAAACCAAAATAAAACAGCAAAATAAGTTATTAGAATTATATCTCATTTAAAGTATGAACAGAAGTTATAAGTTTACATTTTTAGGAAAATTTAATTTTTAGCAGCAACACAGAACAGTGAAGAGCAGTTCATGACAGTATTCCTGAACAAAAAAGACCCCTGTAAGAGGTTGATAGTCAAGACCATTTATTTCATCTAGCAATGGATTTCTACGTATCTCTTCTGAGGCAATATTGGTCTTTATTTTGTCTCTGAGTAAGTACACAAGTCTCCAAGCGATGAGTTAGTACTCATATCCCATTCACTAATAGATAAATAACGCTGTAATAACAGCTCTTATAAGGTGGGCTCCTGACTTTCGTATGAAATTGTGCCCCTTGTTTTTGTTCCCAGAAGTAGAATTTGCTGAGGTGGATGGTCATGTGTCTTCTTCATCTTTTGCCCTTCTCTCCATATGCTCCTTGGGTGCACTAAGAAGACGGTCGCCTCCGCTCAGTTTGGGGTGTGAAATACGCAGTTTTAATTTAGTATTTTGTAACCACAAGTTCCAATCTTTGAAAGCACCATGGTTCAGTAGAATGTCCCAATGGGGGTAAACCTGTGTGCCCTTTCATGGTTTTCTGTTCATTTTGGACTATTTTCTAAATTGCCACCTAATTTCCTGCAAAGGAAATCTCTCCCTATGTCAAACCAACACTTTTCAAGTAGGACAGATTTGTAAAGTTCAGACTACCTCTGGTTTATAGTCTATACCAAACTCTAAGGCTTGGTCACGAAGGATTCCTGCCTGCTATATAGCATCAGCCCCCTGTCTCCTGCCTCCAGCCCCCACCCCCTCCCCACTACTCTATGCTGAAAGCCTTCAACCATGTCATGTATATTAAAGATCAGGAGCACTGGGCCTTTTCAGCTTGATGTTGCCCTGTCTTCCCATCCCTCCTCACCCTATTTCTTTACTTTTGTGTCATCCCCATTGAGCCTCCTGCTGACAAAACACTGTTTCCTTATTCATTTTGTATTGAGTTTCCACCCTAGAGCTAGCCCAACAGCTGTGTCTGCAACTTACTGGCTTTGCGACTTACTAACTGTCCGATTCAGTTATTTAACTTCAGGAGGTTTTCCATGTCTTTATTTGTAGGTGGGTAATAGAATTATGGGGAAATATGGAGACTTAGATACAAAAACACATAGAAAGCTCTTAGAATCAAGTGTGGGGTCGAGCAAAACTTACAGTATTGTATCATGTTACTATTAAAATCAGTTGGTGGCCTGTGAGGTAGTTCAGTGGGTGAAGAAGCTGGCCACCAAGCTTGATGACCTGAGTCCCACCCCAGGATGTACATGGTGGAAAGAAAGGACCAAGCTCTGGAATCTGTCCTCTAACATCCCCACAAAGGCTGTGAGTGGTACGCCTAGCCTAATGTCCACCATGAGTAAATATAATAAGTATTTAATTTAAAAAGTAAGACTGTCAATAAGGTTTTTGGGTTTGTTTTGTTTTGGTTTGGTTTGTTGTTTTTTTTTTTTTTTTTTTTTTTTTTTTTTTTTTTTTCCGAGACAGGGTTTCTCTGTATAGCCCTGGCTGTCCTGGAACTCACTCTGTAGACCAGGCTGGCCTCAAACTCAGAAATCTGCCTGTCTCTGCCTCCCAAGTGCTGGAATTAAAGGCGTGCTCCACCACCACCCGGCAATAACTGTTTTTGGTTTGTTACTGAAATATGGTTTTTGCAGGAGCAGAAGTGGCTGTTTCAAACATGACCTAAAATGCTTTCAAGGCTGCTGTGATAGGAAGGCGATGAGAAATACAACCACAGACTGGGTCTGGTGACGCATGCCTTTAATCCCAGCACTTGGGAGGCAACAGCAGACAGATCTCCATGAGTTCGAGGCCAGCCTGGTCTACAGAGTGAGTTCCAGGATAGCCAGGGCTACACAGAGAAACTCTGTCTCAAAACAAAGACAAAAAAAAAAAAAAAAAAAAAAAAAAAAAAAAAAAAAAAAAAAACCCAAAACAGAAAGATGTCAACCACAACGAAGAATGCTACATCTAAAGTATTCTCACCACCTGTAAGGCATCAGTTGATTTCTGGTGGTGTCCCTGTGTGGCACACACAGACCAAATAGCATTTCACTGAAATACCAAATTGAGCACATTGATTTTGTGAAAGAAGTTCTTAAAAGAGGGAGGGGCATTAGCCACGACTCAACCGTACCATGGGATTTTTTAAAAATTATTTTTATTTTTATTTTGCTTAGTTTTGAGACAGGATCTTGCTATGTAGCCCAGGCTGGCCTCCTACCTTCTGACCCCCGAATGCTGAAATTACAGGTGTGTGCAGTGCTCCCTCTTGTCATTTTTTAAAAGCATTTGAGAACAACTAAATAAGTCAAGATTTATACCAGACTAAAGTCACCTCTAAGTAAGAAAGGTAACTCTCAAAATCTTTGCAAACATGAACTTCAAGGTGAAAAAAAAAAAAAAAAAAAAAAAAAAAAAAAAGCCTTCCACTCCAGAGCCATTGCCAAGACAGAAAAAGAAAAATGGTGTTTTAATTTCAGATTTGTTTATAGGAAACAAGTATTCCTGTCCGATAAATGTTCTCTAGCTTGAGTTTAAATGACTTTGCCCTTTGAAATGGCAGGACTCACTCGTTTTCAAGCACCTTGGTGTTGATAAGACCATCTTTGTCTCCCTCTGAAGCAGTTGCTTCTCAGTGGTTTAAGCAAGGAGCTGTCGCTCTCGAGAGCAGCCATTCAAATGAGAACGTCAGAAAGTGCGTTTACTTCTCAGGGTGTTGCCACATTACAGAAAGATTCACTTGGGTTTAAGCTGCAGCCTGTGTCCAGGCCAATATAGCCATCTAGCTATAAAGTATTTCACTTCTTTTTAAAATATATGCTATTCCATATAGAAATCACTGGTTGGGAGATATCAGAAATGAGCGTACTTCCTGGAAGTTCCATAATTCACTTAAAATCAAAAGCCAATTGAAATGTCTACTTAGATAGAAGAGATGAGGTCTTTGCACACCTTGGAGTCTGGAATAAAAGCAAAGTCTCTAAGTTCAAAGGTTAAACATTTCCCTTCCTCCCCCTGAGTGGCTATTCAAGTCATTACAAGGCTCTGAGAACTGATTATATTTCAAAACCCTATGAAAATAATAGGTAAGATTTATATAGAATCACAAATTGAATTTTGTGGATGAAAGGAATAAATGGTATACTAGTCAAAACCAGAATTAGACCATCCGTTCCAAAAGACTTGGAAGAAGGAGTACGTTGTACAAGCAGATATACCTTGTCCCCTGGAGACCAGTCTAGGGCGGTCTCCATCGCATATCTCAAAACTCTTGTGCCCAAACTATGTGAGCTATGTGAGAATTTCATCAGGTAGAGGAAGGAGAACACAAGCACAAGCTGTCAAGAGGCCCTGTGTGACCTTGGTACTGGCTGCTGCCTTGATACGCCCTCAAACAAAACAGAGCGAACACTTTTGTCCGAAGAGCACCTCCACACGGTTGAAACAAAAAGCCAGTCTAACAAGGTTCTGGTGAAACATACGATCCGAACAATTCCGTATTGTCAGGGGCACATAGTGCCCTCCAAAATTATAGAACACCATTTTCTAAACTCCCGGCCACTGGACTTAGATTTGTTGAGGTCTCAGCAAATTGTAAGTTCTCCTCTCATTGATGAGCCAGCCTCTGTGCTTAGCTGGCTCGGAAAGCCCAAGTGACATCCGGCCATGATGGAAGAACAGCCCTGAGATGAGCCAGAGTGACACCCTTTGATTGTCACGGGAGAGCAGAGCGCTGAGATGAGCCAGCCTGGCCTTTGCACCACACCCAACTTGCCCTCTCCCCTCCCTTGTTTCCTTCTTCAGGAGGCCTGGCTATCCTACCTTCTCTATAGTGTTTATATAGAAGTTATTCTCAGCAGGGCTATACCAGGAATTCTTTCAGAAGCCAGTGCAGGAGAACTCAGTATATGTGAGCGACGCGTCAGCCAACAGCCTCCATTGGAGCATCCTGCCTCCTCCTGAAAGCAAGGAGGTGCTCCAATGTTGATGTGAAACAAGAGGGTTTCTTGACATCTGAATGGCCTATCCTCTGGGGCAGTGTTCTGTCAGAAGCCCTGTGATTTAAGTTTGGAGGATTTTCTTTTATGTCCCCTCATGCTTTTTATAATGGCTTGGATTCTCTTAAATGCTGGCTTCCTAGAGACAAGGAACAGGAATGTCTCCTCTGCTCCCATGCAGGCGCGGCACTATCTTTATTGGCTAACCCAACCCTCACTTTCTTATCCAGATGACCTTCTTGCTGTCTTCCTGGGTAAAACCCAGGATATTCGTCCTTATGTAAAACAACATCAGGCCTTGTAGTCTGTAATAGGTTTCTGCAATTCTTTGCTAGGTTTTGTGTGTATGTGTGTGTGTGTGTGTGTGTGTGTGTGTGTGTGTGTGTGTGTGTGTGAGAGAGAGAGAGAGAGAGAGAGAGAGAGAGAGAGAGAGATCACACATACTGTGAAATCATGCTTTAGATCTTTAAGGTAAGAATTTTAATGAGAAACAACTGTCCAAGGAGCTCATTTTCTGAATTTGTGTCTCAACTTTACTGTGGAAAATGACAACTCACTGAAGCCAGCTTTGACTGGGCTTGGCCAAAGGAGGCCTGGGGTCTTTGGGTACCTGAAAAGAACTAGAAAAATCTGTGAAGACCCTTACAGAGACAGGACATGCTCTCTGTAGGGAACGCATGACCTTTCTGGCAGCCCAGCGCTTTCCCAGTTTTGTATAGCTCCTGTGCATCTGCCAAGGTGGCAGAGACACTTGACGCTTAGCTGGGAGGCATGCCAGCTACCAGAAGCCCCCAGAGACCACCCTGAGTTATATTTGTTGGGGGCTGGGGCGGGGGGGGGGATGCTTGCTGGTACCACCATCCGTTTTCCCAGACTGATGCAGCTCACACTGGAATGTCTGCTTGAGAACTCCATCAATTTCTGAGCACCAAAACTAAACCCTTATATTACCACGAAGGTAAGGACAGCCCTCTCTATCTGACTCCAGGAGTCACCTGGTCTTTTGGGTTCTTTTGTGCCCGAATCCATCTCACCAGAAATCCTTTGTTTGTTCTCAGCAGACAGAAACCCATAATTCCTGCCCTCTTTATCCACTCTATCTCTGTTCACAAATCCAGCTTCATCCCCCTCACTCCTGTCTACCTCATTGTCCCCCGGCCCTCAGAGAGTCACTTCATACCCATGAGCCAGACAGATTAATGTTCTGGGTTCCCAAGGTGTGCGATTGGTCTGACTCCACTGACCACTGGGATTTTAAGTCATGACCCTTTCTTGCAGGTAAACTCTTCTCCCTACCCCCCCTTTTTTTTTAAAAAAAAAAAACTAAATTTATGCTTATTGCCAGTCTTCCGTCTGACCCTGAAAAAAAAATGATTAAAGCAGTTTACAGTCCCAAATATTTCCGAGGTAGGTGGGAGACTAAATTGCTCTTAGCAGACACAAACCTACTCTTCAGTCCCTGAGCCTTAGGGAAGTCAACTTGAATTCTACTTGTTATAGAATTTTAATTCAATCTATCTCAACCTGGATTGTCTCCGCAGATGAAGCCCTGCACTGGGCTGCAGAGAGCAGGCGCAGGCACAGCACTGTGTCCCACCTCCTCGCCTGCAGAACTCAGCAGTTCCCTCTCCAGGAAATCCTGAAGAGCATGCACTTTGGCTGTATGTGTGTGTGTATGTGTGTGTCTGTGTGTCTGTGTTGGGGGTGTGGTGGGTTGATGATGGGTTTAAGGTTGCAGACAAGTCAAGACAGGAATGAGGGACAAAGAGCTAAGACTCGTCTAGAGTAGCCCACGGGCCTAGCATTTGGTTCAAGCCACTGTAACAGCCGCCACAGCCTTACTGAGCGCATCTCCCCGACTGTTTGTAAAGGATCCATAAGAGTAATAAGTTCCCTGTCACAGAGACGCTGTTAGGGAAACACTGGGGATGGGAGGATCTCTGTGAGTTTAAGCCCAGCCTGGTCTACATAGAGAATTCCAGAACAAATGGGGCTACACAGAGAGAGAAACTTTGTCTTAAAACCTATATGCAAACCACTATCCCCCTCACATACATGAAAGAAAGAAAAGAAGAAAACGAAAGAAAGGAAGAAAGGAAAGAAGCAGAGAGAGAGAGAGAGAGAGAGAGAGAGAGAGAGAGAGAGAGAGAGAGAACAATTTGTAAATGGCTATAGTTCCTACTAGTACCATGAGTTTCTAAGAAGCTGTCCTGTGAATATTTCCCTGTTAGTTCTTCTGGCATTTCTGAAGCTTTGAAGTTATAGCAGACTCAGGCTGCTCACCACGATCATTAGTGTTATTCAGAGATGATACAGCAGCAACAATGTATCTACCTGGGGAGAGTTCCAGTCAGACCTGAGGAGCCCGCATTCTGATTCCCTCTTCCCTCCACCTCCTTTCCTCTCTTCTCTTACTCTAGTGAACCAAAAGAAGCCAGGAATCTGAACGTTTCCAAATGCGATTTTTAAAATTGTTCCTCGAAGCTCTGGAGTGTACATTGCGCATGTACACTCCCAAGCACACATATTCTTATACTGCTGAACCATTGCTCAATGCTAGGCTGAGATTCAAAGCAGTGTTTTGTTTCTTTAGACCAGTGGTTCTCAACCTTCCTAACACAGTGACCCTTCAACCTCATATTGCGGTGACCCCTAACCATAAAATTACTTTCATTGCTACTTCACAACTGTAATGTTACTGCTGCTATGAATCCTAATTGTTTTTTTTTTTAATTTATTATATGTAAGTACACCTGAAGCTGTCTTCAGACACACCAGAAGAGGGCATCAGATCTCATTACAGATGGTTTTGAGCCACCATGTGGTTGCTGGGATTTGAACTCAGGACCTCTGAAAGAGCAGTCAGTGCTCTTAACCACTGAACCATCTCTCCAGTGCCGCCTCCCCCCCACCCCCATGTGTTTTCTGATGGTCTTAGGCTACCCCTGTGAGAGAGTTGTTGAGCCCCCCTGCCCTCCCCGAAAAGGTCACAACCCACAGGTTGAGAACCACTGCTTTATGGAGCAAGTGTCTATTTTGGTTCTTTTGCCTAATTGACTGGGCACTTTACGGCAAGAGTAAGTTTTGTAGAAATGCTTGTCCCAGTGGAAGAAGACTCAGCAAGGGACAAAAGAGACAGGGGATGAGGGAGGAACATCCCTTCTCCATTCACCTGGGCCGACTTGCATGCTTGCCGGGTGGGTGGCAGACCTGTTCTGTTCCGGCGAGTACAAAGCCTCAGCCTATGCTTGACTGCAAGAGTAAAGAAAACTTTACAGATGAGCGCTGACAGTGGTATCGCTCTGCTCCGTGGTGTGGTCCTAGCAGAGAGTGTGTCACATTTATGCCACACAGGCACTTGGCCTTAACTCAGGTACCCACTTTAACTGCCTTGCATATACTTAGTAAGTTAACCATGCCTCCTAAGAAATAGATTTTGAAATTATACACTTAAGGGTAATGTCATAAATAAGGAGTGGTGGTTTGAATACACTTGGCCCAGGGAGTGGCACTATTTGGAGGTGTGGCCTTGTTGGTGAGTGTGACCTTGTTGGAGGAAGTGTGTCGTGAGCTTTGAGAGCTTCCTCCTAGCTGCCTGAAGATGCCAGTCTTCTCCTGTTTACCTTTAGAACAAGATGCTGAATTCTCATCTCCTTCTACCTGGAAGCTACCATGCTCCTGCCTTGATGATAATGGATTGAACCTCTGAACCTGTAAGCCAGCCCCAATTAAATATGGGCCTAATAAATGAAAAAAATTCATTTATTTTTTACTAATAAAATTTATTTTTCTTTTTTCACTAATAAATGAAAAAGAAAGGTAATTTATCAGACAGACAGACAGACAGGTGTTCCCAGCCTTCTTTTTTGGCCATCCATCCATTGTATGGTAGATCTTACTTCCCAAGAGGGTTGCTGTAGGATCTCTCATGCCATATAACCTTTTTACGACTTGATGCTGACACTCCTCTGATGAAGAAGCAGGATTTCATGTTCCCACCTCAGAAGTGACAGGTCTTACATTCATGGCAGATGTGACACTGTGGCTTCAAAAGGCAGTTCCATTGAAGACTATCTAGTTTCTTCCTTATTCTCTGAGAACACTGCTCCTGAACCCCAGAGAGTCAAGAGGAGATCTCTGGGGCCACATGCAGAGAGCCCCGTGTAGGTTCCAACTGGCAGACCTGGTTGTGGTCCCTCCTATCAGCCCATAGCAATCACTGGTGGGTAACCTTTAAGAGGGTCCAGTCCCCAGAAGCCATCACCAGCATTTGAGTGAGCTATCCTTGCTGAGTTCTGCCCAAACTACCCATTTGCAAGAAAGAAGGAAAAGAGGTGATTGCATCAAATCACCAAGTTCTGTCTATTCTCTTATGTTCTGCCCTGTGACTTTAACCCTGATTCTCCTCTCTGAGACATTGCTGGTTATTCAAATATCGGCATAGAAACTACCTATCGAAAAATCACCTAAACCAGGAAAAAGCACAAGTTCCTTATAAAACAAGGACCAGGAAAGAAGAAGAAACAGCATTAAGGGCAATGGAGCCACTGTTAGAAGTGCAGCCTTGGCAGCTACAATGCACTGTCTACTTACGGCACTTGAGCTGGGACGGACTGAGAATTGCTTTCTTAATAGAAACAGCTGTCTCGAAAGGTCAGAAAAAGCGCCAGATGAAGGAAGGATTGAACAGACAGAAACTGGTGCTAGTGAAGTCTCCGATCCAGGGCGAGGTTTTCTTTGTACTGTAGATCACAAGAGGCTAAGTAGATTCAGTAATCCATTGCTATCACCAAAGCCCTCGTCTCATCTGCAATGCAAGATCACCCTCTTGTCCCTAGTTGGAAGGCTCTGATGTAACTTCCCTCAAAGAGCTGCTAGAAACTTCTTCCTCAAATTGAGCTAGAGAAAGCTCCCTGGAACTCTTCCCTTGTGATTCTGCTGAGAAGTGGCCTCTTCTACAGGAAATTTGCTCCTAAACTCAACATGAGGCAGGTAGGTGAACATGACCAAGAGTTTCCAGCCCTTCATTCTTCCGCCAACGTCTGTCCCGTCCTCAGTTGGAACTGATCACGGATTCTTCGGTTGAAAGTTGAGATGCTGGTCAACTTATATCTTAGAGACAAATGGATAAAAATTGGATTTTATTTTCAGAGCAAGATCCATAGCTTACTGGTAGAGAACACACCTAACATGTGCAAAGTCCTAAATTCAATCGTCATAACTCTCCAAATGCATTTTTCATGGCTACCGTGGTATTCCTGTAGACTAGATGCTCATGCTTGGAAGGGGAAATGGCCGTGAGAAAAGGAATT
This sequence comes from Mus musculus, assembly GCF_000001635.26. Lineage (NCBI taxonomy): Eukaryota > Metazoa > Chordata > Mammalia > Rodentia > Muridae > Mus > Mus musculus. The sequence goes on along the minus strand of NC_000076.6, from coordinate 120,541,362 downwards.
CAAGCTTATGTGGGGCTCACAGGCTCTCATTAAGTGGAGTAGTTAGAGGTGTGGCCTACATTGTGTAATTGCATTTTTCTCTTAAAAATTAGGTTATTTGTGCAGGGGGGTCACATAATTCTATTTGTTCGATTAAAGACAGACGTACCACCAGAGTAAGCCTGCCTCTTGAAGTTGAATGAGGAGCGCTCGCCGATGTCTTCACTGGGAAAGTGTTTGGAAGGTGGTCATTAGAATTCCTGAGGCAGTTCCCACATATCATCCTTTCTTCAAAACTCTCCCACAGAACGTGGCTGCTAGGTGAAGCCTCTTCTCATTCCTCTCTCTCCTCACGACAGATCTGAACACGTGTCCTTAAGTGCAAATCCCAGGTCTGATCAAACTGCCCGGACGGAGGTGATGATACACACACCATCAAGCTGAGCGCTCACGTCTGTGGCTCCAGCCAAAACTTCCATTTGGCAACTTGTTCCTATTGTTGAGTTACAGTTCGCAACAACTGGAGTATGCTGTAAAGTTGCAAGTATTTCAGCATTCCGAAAGCAGAGCAGGAGATGTCAGCAGATTCATCACCAAGAGCAACATGTTAGCAGCTTGTCTTTCCTCCCTGGAGATTACTGAGTCTTCCTTTCTTTCTCCTCTTCTCTGCTTTCAAAGACAGTATCTTGCTGTGAGGCCTCAAACTAGCGATCTGCCAACCTCCATCCTCCCAAGCTGTCCATTACAGACATGCACTCGCATATCCAGCTGGAAATCTTCCTTCATATGTGCTTTTTGTGTGTGTGTGTGCCCATGTCTACCACACTGTGCCTCTGCACCATGCCATGCTAAGGATTGTTGATTTGGGAGCCTGCAAGATGCCTCGGTGTGATAAAGACATCTGTTGCAAAGCCTGACATCTTTAGTTTGATTCCTGGGATCCATGGTGGAAGGAGATAACAGTTTCCCACAAAGTGTCCTCTGAACTCTATACCCGGGAGGTGGCGAGTACAAGCACACAAAATAAAGAAATGTATATAAAAATGGTTAAGAGGCCAGCCTGGTATACAGAATGAGTTCCAGGACAGCCAGGGCTATACAGAGAAACCCTGTCTCGAAAACCAAAAACAAACAAACAAACAAACAAACAAAAAACAACGGTTAAGAGTTGTTTATTCTACAATTACTTGTAAAATATCTACTATGTCCTTTCTACTGTCTTTTTTTTTTTTTTTTTTTTTTTTTACTATTTAAGTGTGTTGCTGATGTCATCACAGAGTTCCACATTCATGAATTTGATTCTTCCTAGACCATGTGTTGTTGCAGCAAATGGGACACCTTGCTGACAGCTCTGTGAGCCACCACTAGTGGTAGTGTTTTAGTTTTTAAAATGTAATTTATTGAAGATAGGATCTCAAATAACCCATGCTGGCCTTTGGCTCACTATGTAGCTGAGGATGAATGTAACTGATTCTCCTGTCCCTGTATCCCTGGTGGCTTACAGTCACGTGCCACCATCCCCGCCTCCATGACAGTATTTTAAACCAGTCGAAGCATCACTGTGTTTCTGATTGTTCTTTTTTTAAAAAATGCTGTTCCTTCTGCCTGGAACTGCTTCATGCCCCCTTCTTCCATATAATTCCCATGATTGATACTTAAGACTCAGTATTGTCTGCTCCAAGCTCCCTTCCCTGAGTAGCACCTGCTGTTCTAGTGTCTGTTCTGTGGCTGTGATAGAACACTCTGACCAAAAGTACCTTGAAGAGGAATGGGCTCATTAGCCACAGGCAATCTCTGAGGAAAGCTAGGGCGAGAACTTGAAGCAGACACTATAGACAAATGCTTCCACCTGTCTAGCCAGCTTCCACATCCAGCTCAGGAAAACCTACCCGGGGACTCGGCCCTCTCATATCAGCTAAACTGTCAAGACAATCCTCCCCACGGGTGTTTCCACAGCCAATCTGGTTTGGGCAACGGCTCAGTTGAGACTGATGACTCTGGACTGTGTCGTGTTGACAGCTGAAGCTAACAGGGAGACTCACTCAGTGTGCCCTGATGTGACACATTACTGTCATCGAGAGTGTCCTAGTATGATCCTTACCTTACCATCTCATCTTCAAATGTATCAAAGGAAAACCATTGCTGTGTTTATCTTCATATGCTCAAGTCTTCTCTAGGTGTCAGAACTAAGAAAGCACTAGTTTACACATCTGGGTGCTCAGAAATGCTTCCTAAATAAAACAGTGTTGTCAAAAACCACCTTCCCTCCCTTGGGAACATCCTTGCCTCCATTCTTCCAGTAGGTCCTCCCTTCTGCTCCATGTTTTCATCATGAATGGTTCTAGACTCTGACCATCCTTTCTCATACCCTACTGTCAGCTTCCTATGCAAGCACTCTATTCTTGTCTTCTGGTAAGTCAAGTCTCTTTTCTGAATGGCCCTCCGTTGGGTTGGGTGAGTGAGCTATTACTGACTGATGCATAGTTCACAGAACTGAGGAAACCATTTGAAGGCTCGGGATGGAGGCACTGGGCGGGCATTGCATAAAGGAGTTTTTACCCTGAATTCTTTCCAGAAGCTAATTGGGGCCATGAAGCCCACAGAGCACAGGTGTTCCATGTTCTCTACAGCTCGGATTCCTACATAAACATGCGTCTACTTTCTCCAGCGAGGCCAGCTCCTGGGTGGTCCCAGGCTGCCTTCAAAGTGGGGAGGGGGGAATACGTTGGCCTTCTCTCTCATTACCAATCATTTGAAGACTGGGTTGGAACAAAACTGGACTTTATTCTGGACTCTATGGTGACAGAGCCCATGAATTCTCACTTGAGGGGAAGCCTACATGGCCAAATCAAGTCCCAACCCTAATTAAGCAGTCCAAACTCAGAGAACGCAAACCCAGAAGAACGAAGCCGGTAACTGCTGGGAGGCTCAACAGCTTTTGCTAAGCATTGATCTTCACTGTTACTTAGCAAGATGGAAGCAATTGACATTTTTTTTTCCCCTCAGAAATACAGGGACACCAAAGAAATAGTCATTTCTTTAAAAATCCCAGCTTTTGTGGCCTAGGCTGTAGATTTTTCCAATGAGTAAACAGTTGTCAAAATTCTGTAACAGAGCATCCATTATTCCTCCAGTCAAGTCTAGAATGTCAGGGCTTCTTGTGTGCCAGCTCCACGCTAAGTACTCTGTAGACCATAAACCTTCTACCAGTCTGGAAAAATAAATAAATATTAGCTACACTTTACTGGGAAAGCAGAGTAGGCTCAAGAAAATGTAGAAACCATGCCCATTGTCAGAGAATCGATAAGGTGCTAAAACCATTCAAATCCATGTCGTCTGCGCCTTATACCTAGCCATGTGTCCCTCTGTTTCCAAAATCAGCTTTACCAAGAGGGCCTTGGAGTTGAGCACCGCTTCACTTCCTGATCCTGTGTCTCTGCATCTTCTTGTCTGACTGTGACTAGGTGCCACCGACTTACAATACAGCATCCTTACCTCATCAGGCACAGGGTGTCTGCTTATCCTTAAAACTATCCAGAATACATGTATGTCATTGCCAGGGTGGCTATTTGTGTCTTCCTTTTGCCTGGTGTTGGGACTGGCAAAAGGAGAGGAAATTAGAGAGTGGGAAATGATTTTTACTTAGTTCTTACAAAAGTATGACGTACCTGAGCCCTTTGGGTGGAGAAGACAGAAGCAGGTGTTGATCTTAGCTTTCCTCTCCTGATTCTGCTGAAGTTATTCACTCCATTGCCGATTATGCCAACCAAGGGTGGCTGAATCCAAGTCGCCACTTGAGTTTGGGAGTGGGGTTTTTCATCGCATACAGCCACATTCAGTCTTCCCTGCTGTGGTTGTTTGCAGTATGAGAAGCTGCTATGAGGATCTTGCAGCCCATAAAACCCGAAACTCTTTCTGAACTTTTGCAAAAATTGTCTGTTGACCTCCCCCACCCCCGCCCCCACTGCTCTAAGGCAACTGTCAATGACGAAATCCACTGAGGAAACTCTGTGTCTAGACATGAATATGGAGGGGTTTAGACTTTGATGTCCAGGCTCTTAGAACCCTGCATTGTAAAGACTTAAAACCTGAACATCGACATCTATCTTCCTTCTCAAAAGCGAAGCTTGGAGGGAAAAGACGGGGCAACAGATGCGCACAGGTTGCAGGAAGTATATTAAAAACAGGCATTTCTGCTCTGCCAATTCCAACCACACTCAGTCTCAAGTGGACTTCCACTTGCAACACACCCATCCAATCTTGACTAGTCTCTGAAGACACTGAAAAGGGGGCCCATGGAAACAAGCCGTGCCCATTGATACTGAGAACAACAAGGGCCAGAAAGAAACCCAGTCACATAATTGGCCTGCTTCGCTTGTCCGTGTTTGTAAAATAGTATCCGTGCCTTCTGTGGAAAAACTGCCCTCTAGTCATGGAAGCTTGTAATTTTGTGAACATTTTATTAATTTATTTATTGACCGGTAACCTTCAACACACCGCTACAGAAGTGGAGAGATGGTGCCCTCCCTGGAGGACAGTGCCTTTAGGACTCTGTCCCCAGGCCTCAGGATCTCCTTCAATGTTTTGATTAGTTTTTAAAAGTATTCCCATGTAATTAAGATCTCAGATTTCGCATGTCTGAGAAATTGTGTATAATGTCAGAGGCTGAGACTTACAGCCAGTTATTCCTCTTGGCATCCCTCAGAACGTGGACTGCATTTTACATAGAAAAGACATCTTTTGAAATTGCAGGTTTATAAGCCTCCTGTATTCTCTGTAGGTCTTCATTTGGCTGGCTCACTAGTCACCTGGTCTTTTAACTTGAGCCAGACTTTCCCTGAATACATGAAGGAATTCAAAAGTAGATATTTAAAGACATCTGATCCCAGATGTACTGTTTAGGATGATCATACATACATATACATATACATATACATATATATATATATATATATATATATATATATACATTTTGAAATATTCATTTGGTGTATTTTTCAAGCATCCATACTAGGAATGCACTGAATATAAATTATCCTCCTGTTGAGTTTAAAATCACAACAAACATCTGTGAGTCGTAGAATAGAAATACATATGGAAATTTTAAAATGATTTGCATATAGAGAAAAATACCTATGACTTCAAAATGAAAAGAGATCCTACCTGCTAAGGAAAAAAAAATTCTAGGGGGAGGCTTTGTTTCATTCATGCACACTGGAAATAGATTGTGGGCACAACTCTGCAGGAAGAAGGAGCTGCCATTGTGACCATGTTCTGAGGGAATGAAAATGGTCCCCATAGCCTCATAGAGAGTGGCAGTATTATGAACTGTGGCCTTGTTGGGAGTAGGTGTAACCTTGTTGGAGTGGGTGTGGCCTTGTTGGAGTGGGTGTGGCCTTGTTGGAGTAGGTGTGGTCTTGATGGAGGAAGTGTGTCACTGGGGGCCAGCTTTGAGGTTTCAGATGCTCAAGTCAGGCCCAGTGTGTCTCTCTCTTCCTGTGCCAATCTAGATGTAGAACTCTTGGCTCCTTCTCTAGCACCACGTCTACCTGGATGCTATTGTGTTTTCTGCCTTGATGATAATGGACTGAACCTCAGTAAAGCCAGACTCAGTTAAATATTTGCCTTTGTAAGAGTTACCAAGGTCACGGTGTCTTTTCACAGCAATAAAACGCTAGCTAAGACAGGATGTTTCCTTGTCATTCTCGTCCGCTAATGTATGAATATTTTGTCTTGTTTGTAAGAATAAAATGAGTATTCAGCATACCTTTTAAAATAGACCCTCGCCGGGCGTGGTGGCGCACACCTTTAATCCCAGCACTTGGGAGGCAGAGGCAGGCAGATTTCTGAGTTCGAGGCCAGCCTGGTCTACAAAGTGAGCTCCAGGACAGCCAGGGCTATATAGAGAAACCCTGTCTCAAAAAACCAAAATAAAATAAAATAAAATAAAATAAAATAAAATAGACCCTCTCTTTTTTCACCTAGATGTGTATAATAACATATTTAAAGTTAGGTACTTAATATTTATTGATAGCTGATTTCACTGTCAGTCAGTTTCTCAGACTGTATGATGAGCATCTCTTGGAGACAAGAAAATTTTGGGGAGACAATTTATAGGTTTTAGAATTATTTAACAGAAAACATATAATACTTTGTATTGTTATACTATATAATTCATTACTCTAAAGTTTATTTAACATCATAGCAATTTGTCTATAGATGAATGGGCCCAATGGCCCATTTGCTCATTTAATGAGGCCCGTTTTGTCCAACAAGTGAATAACATAACAGAAATTTATGTATGGGCAAAGTTAGCTGCTAAGCAACTTACTCTAGAGAAAGAAAAGTTCTTTAGGCTTTAAAAATGAATGGAAGAATATGGTCTGGAAAGATTGTTCTGTGGTTGAGAAATTGCCTGCCCTTCCAGAGGACCCAAGTTCAATTTCTAGCACCCACATAATATTCTATAATGCTAAACCCTGGGGATCTAATCCCCTCTTCTGGATTCCTGAGGCACACTATATGCATATGGTATATAGACAGACATATGTGCAAAATGTTCTCACACATAAAATAAAAATAAAAGGTAATTCAAAAATTGGGAAAAATGCAAAAGTGGGTAAGATACATAATACTGTAAAAAATAGAAGAAAGCTAAAATTAAATTAAATTAATTAAAATTAAATGGTACAGATCTACTTGAATATAGTGGATACATGTGTGTGTGTGTGTGTGTGTGTGTGTGTGTGTGTCTGTATGTGTTTGTGTTCATGTACATGTATAAGTGTGTTTGGATGTGTAGACATGTAGATGGAGGCCTCAGAGTTCAATGCTGGATGTCCCTCCATCATTTCTACCCTACTTTTTGAGACACAATCCCTCACTGGGCCTGGAGCTCACTAGTTTGGCTAGGCCAGCATCCCTGGGGACCCTTCTGTCTCTGCTTCCTTAGCACTGGAATTACAGGTACTTTCTACCTGACGATTCAAACTCAGGGTCCAGTGTTTGTGTGGTAAGTGCTCTTTCCATCTCCTGGATACTTTTTTATGCAGGTGTAGTCTCTCCTAAGACGGGAAGAAAGTAATAGATATATATGCACCAAAGATGGACGGTCCACTTCCCTAGCGGCCAACCATCCCCAAATACGGTAACAAAGAGTAAGACAATTAATTGTCATGCCTTATTTGCCAATGCTCCTCGGACAACATACCTTAGAAACTGGAGCAGGAGTCAGAGACGGCATTCAGATCGCTTTGGAATCTGACAGTATGTGACAATAAGCCAGCATCTCCTCTCTGATAGTCTCAGTGGTAGCAGCTGGAAATTATAAGGAGAAGGCAGTAGAAAGGACTCTCTGAATAATGAAAGCCATGAAATGCCTCTGCCAAATCACTGATCTACGTTGTTTTTGTTTGTTCAATTTTGTTTTGGGTTTCCTCTTCATTTGGACATGGGCATCAACCAAAGAAAACACTTTACAGGAAATTCTCAAAGATGTTTGACTAAGTTTCCTTGGCAACCAGAGCAGATTTCAGGGTTTTGAACAGATTGTGATATGCTTTAAACTCAGAAAGGATGTTTTTTTTTTTTTTTTAAATTTTTATATTGCAAGTACCAGTGCAGAATGCCCATGTCTCACTAACCAGTCCATCTGTAAATACCAGGGACACAGAAAGAAATTCCTTAGTTTTAGTCCCTGTCTTTTGTTTCCTGATTTTGCAAGACTGAATCCCATGCCTTTCTTGCTTCAGGCCTCTGGGATCAGAAGGCTTTTGCACTTCCATGATTTGGGTAGCAATAGGAACACATGGCAGGGAGGAGTCGAGCGAACTTCTCTACATTTCTCTTCCCTCCTGTTTGGAAGGGAGGGACTGTTTCAGATGGAGGAAGCCACCTAGTATCTTCCAACAGTCACTGAGCTCAGCTCTTTCGAGACCTCCACTGGAGATCAAACCGAGTATGTTTCTTAAAGCCTTCCTGAAGCAGAGGCACAGTCTGCATTCACAAAGCATCTTTTACTAAGATCTCCTTTCTCAAGGTTCTGACCATCTGCTTGCCATCTTATCATTTTTCAAAAATATATTATTCTGTCAAGTGTATGCTCTGTCAACACAGGTAAGAGAAGATGTGAAATATCTGAACATGCAAATCTGTGAGCCCAGATGAGATGCATTCTGGGGTCTGGAGGGAATTGTCAAATGCAGTCTCTAGCGTAGGTAATTCTCTCAAACAGAGCCCTTTCTCAATACAGTTTCATCAAAGCCTTCTCCTTAGAGTAACTTTGTAGGTTTTTTTTTTTTCTCTTTTAAATAGCAATCAACATTCCCATAGCTCTACTGCTACAGCCTTTTACCTTGGATAGTGTCTTTGTTATTGTTTCCATTGCTTGGTATAAAGACCATGGTCAAAGGCGACTCAGGAGGTAAGGCTTAGGATGGGAATTCAGGCTAGGAACCCAAATTAGAAACTTAAAGGCAGGAAACCAAAAGAGGCCATGGAGGGGTGCTGCTTACTGGCTTCCTCCTCATGGCTTGCTCAGTTTGTTTTCTTATATATCATAGGACCACCGACCGACTGGTCCAAGGGAAATACCACTCGAAAGGAATGGGCCCTCAAATGCCAGTCATTAATCAGGAAAGTACTTCATAGGCTTGCTCACCACTCAGTCAGGCGATTTCTCAATTGACGTTTCTTTTACCCAAATGACTCTAGCTTGTGGCAAGGTGACAAAACAAAAGAAAACAAAAACCACCACCACCTAACCAGGACAGTTTATCCTTTACAAATAGGTACATATAATCTTACCTACAAACAAAACCAAAAGGCTGAAGAGCACTAGAAAAAGCAAAGAAACCAAACAAGAAAGCTTGTGAGGCCATATGCATTTTTCTAAAAAAAAAAAAAAAAAAAAAACCAAAAACAACAAACAAAACAAAACAAAAAAACCTATAGAAGATGTTTGTAATGAAAGGGAGACATGTCAGGGCTGTGAGCTGGAATGGAGCTAACTTCGACTCTAGATGCCACCCGCCTATAAACACTCCATGGTTAAACCTGAGGAAAAGCCAGGAAGCTGCTTCCTATTTTTGGATGGTGAGCTGTTATGGACCCCCATCCTCAAAGGAGTCCATAGCAGTGTCATCTTGAAATCAAAGTAGCTGTGATTTATCTCCACAAGACCTTCTGAGACTCAGCCTGCACTCCCATGTAGACGGAGCTAAGGAGGGTCATGTGGGATTATAAGCAGCTGGCTGGCAGGAGGAGGCAGGGTACAGAAGAGAAGGGTTTAGTAGTTGGCATCCCACCTCCTGCCAGCTGCATCTAATCCTGTAATCCCCAGCTAATTGTGGTCTTGGGGTGCTAAATGCTAGAAGATGCGATGGTCTCTGTTTTCGATGGTCTCTGTTTTCGATGTGACTGTCTTTGACTCACCCCTGTTCTTGTAAACACTCAGCCATGCTCCTATAAGTAGCACCAATGAATCTGTAGATTCACCACCAAGCTCGATTTGCGGGCAATCCTTTCTTTGGTCTATTGGTGTATTATCTGAGTCAAATAGGCATGTCTGTGCCTTGCTACAGGGAAAATCACGAGACCGGGGTAAATTTCCAGTGGCTCCAATTCCTTAGCAAAGTAAAGACATCCACGGTCTCTCACTTGAGCTCTGGACCAAATAAGGAAGAAGACAACTGTCTCGGGTACATGGGCTGCCATCCAGGCCACCTGTTTCCTTATCAGCAATTTGGTTCTCAGGATCAGACAAACTTGACAGAACTTTCACAGTCAGCATTGAGGCACTGTAGCTCCTCATCCAAGAAATGATGCGCCTTTCTGAAGACCATGGCATAAAGGAGGTAAAGCAGTTCAATGCCTGTCTTCTCATAGAAAAACAATTTCCAAAACAAAGTAGTAACAAGAAACAAAGTAACAAGAGACAAAGTAACAAGAAACAAAGTAACAAGAAAGGGCTGGTCAAAACCTCTGGTGTTTTGTTTTCTGGGTTTTGGGTTTTTTTTCTAAGCACACCCAAATCTCTCTATCCTAGTCAACATCTCTGCTGGGCTCATTGCTTACCCTGCAAACTCCATCTAGGGTAGAACTGCCTGTCCCTCACCTGTAGCACTACTCCCTGACTCTGCCAAGCATCTTCCACAGGCCCAGAAAACTATCCTAGGATGCTCTTTGCTGGCACAACAGATGCTAGAACCCTAATGTCATTGTTCCATGGACAAAGGTCTCATCTCTCTCAGCTGTTCCACTCTCAGTTGTTCTGCATTGTGAGTGTTCTGAAGACACGTGCCAGAGAAACACACTCAACTTGGAACCCTGGGAAAGATGTGTATACTCCTCCAACCAGCTCTGACTTCTACAACTGTGGGGAAGAAGACAATCTCCTGTGCTGTCTTGAGACATTATGCTTCAGGCTTCAGGGAAAGGTGGTTTGTCAGGAGAAGTACAGAGTGTGCCACCCAATGCTTTCTTCCATTTCTTGCGGTGGGAACTTCATACACTCAGTTTAATTTGGGTGTCAGTTTTTGTTCACAGAAGGATGGAGTATTTCTCAGGTTACAAATACCTTGCAGAATTTCTTTACCAAGTATCCCTGGGTCAACACATAGGGGATGTGGTGGTTTGAATATGCTTGGCCCAGGGAGCGGCACTCTTAGGAGGTATAGACTTGTTGGTAGGTGTGGCCTTATTGAAGGAAATGTGTCACTTTGGGGGTGGGCTTTGAGACCCTCCTTCTAACTGTCTGGAAGTCAGTCTTCTCCTGTTTGCCTTTGGGACAAGATGTAGAACTCTCAGCTCCTCCAACGCCATGCTTGCCTGGATGCTGCCATGTTCCCACCTTGACAATGATGAACTGAGCCTCAGAACCAGTAAGCCATCCCCAATTAAATGCTGTGCTTTATAAGAATAGTCTTGGTTGTGGTGTCTGTTCACAGCAGTGGAAACCCTAACTAAGTCAGGGGATAAACAAGAAATACTTCTTTTCGTTTTCTACATCTGATCTAATCTAATGAAAGACTCTCTTAGGGAGTTTTAAAGGTCTTTGTTTTTGTTTTCTCTTGTTTATTTTTGGTATTTTACTTCATTTTATTTTTCACTGCTGAGGATCAACCTGTGAACCTTGTAGGAACTCCTTGTGGGAGATCATTTAGTTATCTAGAGAATCACATATCTAGGTTAAAAAAAAAAGGTTAAAAACACTGTTTCTCCATATTTGCTTCTAGAATCTCCAGTTGAAGCAGAGTATAACTTAAAGTCATAATCTCTCAGTAGCCATGATTGCTGGAGAATATGAAGGAAACCCTCGGTTGCTGAGGCAGTCTTTGTGCTCCAACTGCTGAGCTGGGGTGACCTGGAGCTGCCACTGGTGGTCATCTACCAAAGCTGCCTACTCTGAAGGAAGTGGCACAAGCCGCAACGCCTGCCTGGCAAGCTGTGTGAATGAGTACCTATAAATGGACCACTGGAAAGTACCTCCTTGACTTGGGGTTGGAATCCCCAGCACCCAGCCTGGCACCTGGGACAGTGCTTATTAAATGGCCAAACACATACTGCCCAGGGCACAATGGGCTCTGCATGAACTATCCTGGAGGTCAGTGTTTCTTTGGTCACTTCCACAGATCAATTTTACTTACAAGAATTGTGCACTGGGGCTAGAGAGGCGGTGCTTACTGACCAGACCTGAAGACTTGAGTTTAGATCTCCAGCATTTATTACCATGCTGGCCTGTGACCTCTGAACTGGGCTGTGACCTCTGAGCTGGGGATGGGGCCAAGACAGGGTGACCCTGGATCCCAGGGGCTCTCTGGGCCAGCTAGTCTAGCAGAAATACATGTGCACACAAACTCTTTCTCTCTCTCTCTCTCTCTCTCTCTCTCTCTCTCTCTCTCTCACACACACACACACACACACACCTCCCACCTAGCATATGGCAAACTCTGTTCAATAGCCCAATGTGATAGATTTTTTTTTTTCACTGCCAGTCCCTAGCATATCAGATCACTTGTGTGGGCAATGAATGGCCTCATTGCAAAGGTATCTCAAACGAATTTGTGTCCTTCAAATAGCATTTCCCCATTGCTCCATGCACCATTTGAGGGAGAGCTCCCCGTCGCTCAAAGCAGCAGCTTTGTCCATCTCCTTGGAAGTTAGCTCTCAGAATATTTTGAAAATATAGTTTATCCACCCCCTAATTTATATGTTGTCATGATTAGGCTTCAAGGTACTGTATTTTGTGGTTTATGGACAGGCACACCTGAATTAGCTTTGGGGATAAAAGGGAGGCAAAGAGACTTGACTGAGAGCAGACCAGCTGATATAGTTTTACTCATAAAGTCCACAATTTCCAAATGGGATCAAGATGGCTGGGTTTGCAGTACACCTGAAGTGCATACACATCTGACTCTAGAGTACGTACACAGGCCTTGACTTTTCACAAGAACTTCTCCTTAAGTGATCCCATGCATCATGCGTGCACTTCTGCTCTCCTACCTAGAAGGGCCACAACCCAGAACCTTTCTTCTGATAGAAAGTTATACCCCCACCTCCGCCCCAGCATTCTCTATAGGTTTTACCTTGATGATCCAAGTGTGAAAAACAACAGTTTAAACAGCTACAGGCTCTGCTTACTACTGGGGGAGGCTCTGTACCCCAGACCTTACACCCTGCAAAAGCCTCTTCCTCCCGTCCCGGTGAAAATTCTGTCTCTGGGTCTCCAGTGAAACAAAGCCCTGTCCAGCTCCAGTGTGGGATAGAATACCTGGGAAGTACGCAGATGTGGTGCCCACCTTGGGCTTACAGTCCAAGGCATGGAGTCCAGATGAGACTTGCTTCAGTTACCAATGATACAGTCACTCCATCCACGTCATCCTCCGCCAACATCTGCCTTCCTAGAGTCTATTCAGTGATGTTGGATTTTTCCCAGAGGAGCCACCTCTGTTCTGCAAGAAGATTCACACAGTAGAAAACAAGGTCATGCTGTAGGAAACAGGCTACTGGGCTCTCTGAGTGCCTTTCCTCCAGGCCAGGCAGACTCTGCTCCGGCAGATCCTGGCTGTAGCCATGAATTCCTACAAACAGCTGGGCCAGTTAGGTGTTGCCACACAAGCTACAGAGAAGACAGGAGTCGTTTCTCAGAATTCTAGGTGGGTGCTCTGTATCTAGCAAGGTGCTCCATAAGATCTCAGACCTGGGCTGAGCCCATCTTTTGGCTCCTTGGGACGTAGGTTCTACGTCAAGGTCACTGTGCTGATGACCAACTTCTAAGCAGCATGATGGGGGAAGATTTTCAAGTGTGCAGTGTCTCATGGGAAATCTGCTATGGTCTACTGAAGCTTTACTGCGCCAGCCCTTCTGTAGAGGAGAGAGGGGAACTGCAGGGTTCCAGAGAGACTCCTGCTTCGCCCAACACAGAACTGCTGCTGCTCCAGAAGGGATGGCCTTGGGTAGCAACACCCTCTGTGTCCTTTTGTGCCTCCTGGAGTGTCCCAGTCAGAATGAAAGAATTGTTAGCTTTGCCTTGCCCTGCCTTGCCTATTTCCTCTTCCTCCTCCTCTTCCTCTTCCTCCACCTCCTCCTCCTTTTTTTTTTTTTTTTTTGAGACAGGGTTTCTTTGTATAGCCCTGGCTGTCCTGGAACTCACTTTGTAGACCAGGCTGGCCTCGAACTCAGAAATCCTTCTGCCTCTGCCTCCCGAGTGCTGGGATTAAAGGCGTGCACCACCACTGCCCAGCGCTCCTCCTCTTCTTTTAGAAATCACTGTAAAACAGGAATTTTACTTTACCTTATGCATGTACAAGAAAGCACTTTTATATTTCTAAATTAAGTTAAAACTGTGAGCCTTCTACCAGGTCTTAAAGAAAACACCTTTGTCTGTCTTTGGTGGACTATGATAGAAGGAAATTCTGGCCCAAGTATTCTATCATGATTATGAGTTTCTTGTTTTATTTGCTCTCTTATCTAGCTATGTTTTATAATGCTGTCTCAGACCCCTTGGGCTATTTTCACCATCAATTATTTTGCTGACAGTAGCACAAATTGACTTTGACTGGCTGGTAACAGAGCTCTGACAGAAAGGTTAACTAGTAAAGGGTTTATTCCCTCATGTATAGGAAGTCCTGTACAAGTTCAGCCCAGAGCCGATACAGAGGCTCTGTGACATCATCAGGGACTCAGTGCCTCTTTGTCTTTCTACCCTGTCACGCTGACTCATGTCTGTCATCGGTAACCCAATATGGCTGCTGGTGTTCCAGCCATTGCCTTTAGATCCAGGCAGGAAGAAGAGGTCAGGGCGAAAGTAAGTAGGATGCCGTTCCCAAATCCATCCTCGCCTTTTAAATAGCTAGCCTAAAAAATATTGGCAAAGAATTTCCTTTGTAGCTCATTGTCTAAACTTTTCCACAAGAGAGGCTAGAAGCTACAGTCTCGGCTAGATACACTGTTGTGCCAAAATGTCCTAATATTGTTATTGAAGAAGAGGGGAAATGAATAGAGTGGTCGGTCACTTAGTATCTGCCTGCCGCCTGTCACTAAGCCTGTGCCATTTTGTAGAGTTAGGTTTTTACAGCTTAGCAAGAGAGTGTCTAATTTGATTAGGACTGAGTTATCTCAGCCTATAAGAGTGTT